>NC_056757.1:5227500-5527500 GCF_018687715.1 Carya illinoinensis
TTTAAACTATTTATAAATTATCTCACTATTATTTACATAATTTTTACTTTATTTTATATAATATGTAATCAAACAAGATCTTGCTTAAAAGAAAAAAGCTTCAAACCAAAGTTTTGAAATCCGTTCCAGAGACCATTCCGGTTGAGGCACTGGAACGGAATATTTCGGTACCGGTACGTTTCGGTGTACCGTTTTGGGATTAATTATATATTATATATAAATATTTATATGTATATATAAACTAACAATTAATAAAATAAATACATATATGTAAGTGTGTGATATGTATATGTGTATATATATAGAAAAATTAAAGATTTATAAAATGAATATATATTGAAAAAATTCACAAACTTGAGTTAAGGCACAAAAATAAAGGAAAAAAATTAAAGAATAGACAGATTATTAAAAGTAACAATACTTCTAATGCACGGAAAGAGGTATTTGAATTCTTAAAGTACAATTTTATTCATTATTTTTTAACTTATTTACAAGATTGTTTTTTTTTTTTTTGGGACCGGAATTACTATTCCGGCTGGAATACCGGAATTCCGGCCGGAATTTGACCCGAAACGGAACAGATACCTATCCCATTCCAGTTACTGTTCCGGCACGAAAAATTCCGGCCGGAACGGAACGAATTTTAAAACTTTACTTCAAACAGGTCAGCGTGTACTTCTTCCTTTTACACCATCTAGTAAAATGCTGACGCGTAGTAGTCTTACGAGAATTACCATGGATGCCAGTCTAGCCTTCTTAAAAACTGCATTTGCAAGACAGTAGGCCCACATGACAACTGCAGTGACATCCTATCTGAGAGCTCACTTCGTGAGATTTTACGCAAAGGAAAAAACTACTTTGCCCTCAATATTAACCATTACTTTTGACCGCTTTGTAAATTTTTTTTTTTATTTTACTTAATAATTAAATAAATAGTTTTAAGTGTATTGATATACTTTTTTTAATTTTTTAATATTTAAATATATTTAAAAAAACTGAAAACTAAGTAGCGGTAAGCAAAAGACACGACTAAGGTACTTAGGCCCAAATAAAGATAGTTCCATCCTGACCTGCTGCCTGAAAGTAATCTAGAAGTCCATGCGTTATCGTATGATCGATCGCTCCCAATATATACAGTTGAATAATATTGCTAGTTGTCCGAGGATTACTGATAATAATCGGTCCTGATATAATTTATTTATTTATTTACTTAATAGTTTAGAAATTATTTTTTTAATAATATTATAAATTATTCTTAAAAATATTTAAAGATTTAAAAAAATGAACGGAAAAAAAAAAAAAAAGAATTTATCGGAGTAGGGTGTAGCATGATTCTTCTTATGCAATCAAATGGGAGATCAATAGTTGGATAATTATTTCGTTATTCATATTAAGAACGAAAGTACTCGAGATTAAAAAATTGAACAATCATGTAGTATGATTTTAATACATGCAAATTTTATACAGATCGTTCGAAACAAAGTGAAATCTATCGTGAAACAATGAAATTTTATATAAAGTTTCCACCTTTTTGTCTAAGGACATGATGCGCCCCCTAAATTTATAAATCTTTTTACAATTTCATTACAAAAACTTATCTACAATACGGGGCTGTTTAGATTGAGAAACTATCTTATCTCATCATCAAAATTTTTCTAAATTCTCATACAAAATATAATAAATAATTCAACTTTTTAAAATCTTAATTTAACTTTTTAAAATTTAAAAATAATAATAACATTAAAAAATAATATTCTAACAATATTTTATTCAACTTTTATCTAAAATCATCTCATCTCATCTCGCTATTGAAACAACTAGTCTCGTTTGGAAATTTAAGAAAGTTGTACAACTTTCTTAAATTTTCACACAAAATATAATAAACAATTTAACTTTTTTAAATCTCAATTCAACTTTTCAAATCCCAAAATAATAATAAAAATATTTTATTTAACTTTTATCTATCATCTAAAATTATCTCATCTTATTTCTGAATCCAAACAAATTAGAAAGCTATTTGGTGGTTGGGATATTCATGATGATCACGATTCACAAAATGTTATGGCATTTTCACATTTTTATTCATATTTACATAAATGTATATATATATCTATATATATTTATGTATATAAGTAATATGGTTTCATGCGACACTTTAAATCTATTTTATAATAAAACTAATTTTATAATATGATATACCACGTCAAATTATGTGATTAATTTTGTAAAATTCCATTGTAAAACTCCTTTTTTGCCCAAGCATTTCTTGTATATAATATATGTATTCTTAAGGTTGTAAAAAAAATCCGGTGAACCAGTAAACTAAACCAAACCTTGATACAGAGTTTGGTTCAGTTCAGTATCAGTTTTATTCTTCTTAAAATCGATTAAAATTGATTCGGTTCCGGTTTTTCTTTTTCTAAAACTAAACCAGACTGGTTTATATATATTTTTTAATTTTTATATTTTATATAATTTTTATATATAATATATAATTATATATAAAATGGTTTTGTATTATATGATAAATTACTAATTAATATAATATTAAACTTTAAAATCTTATAACAATATAGTTTATTGTATTAGTTATACTAATATTGTATAGTGCATATTACTAGTTATACTAATACCATATCACTATATATTATAATATACTATAATATATTATCACTATAATATATTATCACTATAATATTATATATTATTAAAACCGGACTGAAACCAATTTAATAGAGTAATCGGTATAGAATCGGTTTTTAAAAATATAAAATCAGTTGATACCAATTCAGTTTCAAATTTGATCCAAAATTAGATCAAACCGGACTAATTAGACCCCTATATTTTATGCAGTCTCTTGCTAGACTTGCTTCTTACAAGGTAAATTAACTAGCCTTTACCTTTCCCTCCCAATTCGAATTTTCACAAACCACCCCACAGCAAACCTCTTTAATTTGTATCAAATCTCACGCATCCTTTCCTTCTGTAGAACGAAACAGAACGCAACTACAAATTGGACTCCAAATCTTTACACACAAAGAATTGCTTTCTCCAACCCAACAAAACCATTCTTTGCTCCTTTCTCATGTCCGTCTTCCTTATTGCATGCCTTCACCGACTTGATTACTTTGCTCATAAAAACCCATTAATTATTTTCAGAAGCAAACGCTCACCCAGAAAGCAAAAATCCAAACCCAATCGAACATTCAAGTTCCCGACGTCTAATCATAATCATGTCGTTGAGTCGGCCTCCTCGTTTGCGAAACATCAATGGCACCCGGAGGACCGTCCAGCTTTACTTTTGCTACCTGTGCAACCGGGCAGTCAGTATTTCTAGCACGAACCCATCGGAGATCATTTGCCCACGTTGTTCCGGGCAGTTCGTCTGTGAGGCGTTGGACATATCCGGGACAAGGCACGTCGTAGATTTCAGAGGAGGTTACAATCCCTCCCCCGAAAACCGTCTTCGGGGGGCTCTCGCTCTCCTGCTTCACCCGCCCATCAGGTTCTTCAGTGATGTCTTGCTGTACTCTCGACGCCGTTCCTCGTTTTCACAGCGTTTCGAGATGGGAGATCAGCGGGACCCAGGAGCTGAAACTAGAGCCAGGCTACGTACAAGGCGGCGGCATCGAAGTCTTGACGGAAGAGAGAACCCGTACATGCGGGAACCTGGTATTCAAGAATGGCCTCGTACTCGGTTTGTTCGTAGACGGCCTTCGGATTCTTCCGACCGTTTCGCACCCATTCTGCAGCCGGAAATTGCAATTCCAGATACTTCCGGAGTTGATCCTAGAAATTTCTTTCTCGGGCCAGGGCTAAACGAATTTATCGAGCAAATAAGTCAAAATGATCGGTCGGGTTCCCATCTGGCACTTGATTCTACAATCAGCGCAATACCAACCGTGAAGCAAGAGAACTGCCCTGTGTGCATGGAGGAGTACGAGGTTGGTGGGGAAGCAAGAGAACTGCCCTGCAAACATATTTACCACTCGGATTGTATTGTTCCTTGGCTGCGGCTTAACAATTCTTGCCCCGTTTGCCGGCACGAGGTGCAGACCCCGCAAAGGTAATCATTAACTTCTTATTCCTTTATTCAGCTTCTTTTCTTGCTGTTTGGTTTCTGAACTCTCTTTATTATTACAATTTGATTGCTGAATATCTTGTGGGCGCTGCATGGCTTCTCCGTGAAAATCATGGCGAACCACTTGGCCAATGAGTACTCGCATTGCCCTGTGTGCATGGAGACTGGAGGAGTTCGAGGTTGGTGGGGAAGCAAGAGAACTGCCCTGCAAACATATTTACCACTCGGATTGTATTGTTCCTTGGCTGCGGCTTCACAATTCTTGCCCCGTTTGCCGGCACGAGGTGCACGCATACGCCGCCACGTGTAGACAATATTGAACGTACGAGACATTACATTCACCGGCACGAGATACTGTCCAATATCTTTTGCACTGGATTCATCTTTCTGCCTTTCTTTCTTCTTTCCCCAGCAGTTAATTCATGGTGGAGTTCTTGCACGAGATATTGCTTTAGCACTTGATGATTGCTGCATGCTGGAAACAACTCATATGATCCACTTTATTGTTCAACTGTTTTCTTTAGGAAGGTACGTACGTACGTTCCTAAGCAGGAATAATGAAGGGGGCGCATCTGGGACCGGAGTGCAATATATATCTATTGTACTCCCTTCGTGCTGCCTCCGGAATTTTCGGCCAGACTGCCGTGCGTGGCCCCGCGGGAGGGCGCTGACCTAGTGGCAGGCCGCTGCGAGGTTTCACGGGTGCACGTACCCCTGAAGAGCCGTGCATGGCACTATACGGTTACCATGTGGCCCGGGTACTGTGCATTTAAGTGCATAGTGTCCGCACACGGTTTCCGGTTTATAAACTGAGCGTAAAGGTGCAAGAAAAAATTTACACAACCTTCCAACACTCTAACACATCATTTTTTTTTTAATTTTTATTATTTTATTTTTTATCAAATATTTAATATATAACTAATGAATAAAATAATTAAATTAATTTAAAAAGAATAAATTCAAAAAAAAATATTAAAAAATTAAAAAAATGTGAGATGTTGGGATGTTGAGAGGTTGTGTAGCAAAACCCATATATATATATGTATCATTGCAAAAAAAAGACCGCGTGAGCTTCCTCGGTGCAACATGTATATATATATACTAGAAGTAATAAAACGTCCAAGGGACGTTCGGCCAGTGGAGAGAGAATGTATATATGTTAATTATATATATATATATATGTGTGTGTGTGTGAACTATATTAACGTCCCCCAGTGGAGAGAGATCAATGTATATATGTTAATTATATATATATATATATATATATATATATATATGTGTGTGTGTGAACTATATTAACGTCCCCGAGTGGAGAGAGAATGTATATATGTTAATTATATATATATATATATATGTGTGTGTGTGTGAACTATATTTATATATATATATATGGATGGAAAAGTAAATTAATATACACCAAAAACCAATACTATGCCCAATTAAAAAAAGCAAAAAAAAAAGAAAAACACTACATTATAAGAAAGAAATGCTTGACATCTCTTTATGATCATGGTGTAAATTAAATTGTGGAAGATGCATACATATTGTCATCAAGTAACGTGTCACAAGTCCTGTGACGCCCCCAAATTCCGTTTGGGATTGGACGGACATTTGAAGTGTCGAAACATGTAACACAAGGTTACCTGCCCCCGTTCATGATATATAAGATGCAATGTTCCTAACATGCATCTAACATTATGCAATATTCGCAGCGGATAAATTATTTCTTTAGCAATATTATGCACCAAATTGAAAATATCCCAAATGCTTAAAACATACTTGATATATAAAGACTCATTGAACAAATAAGATCATAACACTAGTCCAAAATGATTATGATTCAAAAAGTACTGGGAATGCAACTCCATCATACAAGTAGTAATTTACGTTAACTACTATATTAACATTGACGTCGCATCGTCGCTCAGTCAACTGTGTCTAGTTGATCAGCTCCTGATTCTCCTTCAGATCCTGTAACAAGATCTACCATTCGAGGGGAATGGTAGTTGGGACTACCACAGTGAGATTTGATTACAAATCTCAGCAAGTTAACAAAAAACTTCCACACAGGCTAATGATGCATGGATGACAGTAAAAGTATAAATGCATAATCAAATTCATATGTAATTAAAGCATAACTTGGCATACAACATAGCATAATTGACATAACTTAAATTGAAACATGAACTGAACTTGACTTGACAAGAACTTGATCTGAAACTTGACTTATCATGAACTTGTTCTGAAACTTGAATTAACATGAAAAATACATACTCCACAGTTGTTGTGGCCCCATGTATTCTACGTATAAATACATACTCCACAGTTGTTGTTGCCCTATGTATTCTACGTGTAAATACATACTCCACAGTTGTTGTGGCCCCATGTATTTTACGCATCACAATTGTAGTTAAATACATACTCCACAGTTGTTGTGGCCCCATGTATTCTACACAAACAGAATGTACTCAAGATGAAACGTGACTGGAATACAAAAGGATTGAAGCCCTGACGTAACATAACGTGACTTGAACATAACTTAAAATACATGACCAACTTGAGATAGAAACATTTCGTAACATGGCATAACATATAATAGACAACATATTTAACATGACATATTTGCAACAGTGAATATTACATGACTTGACATACATGTAATAGATGGCATACTTAGCATGACGTACTTGTAAGGTACAGTAATACATGACAGAATATATTATGTAACAGATAAAAATTGACGACAGAATAAATTCTGTATAATAGACAATTACGTGATAACTTGGCATGGCATGACATATATGATAACATACATACATACACTGTAGTTCCTTTACTTAGCACATATACACAGTAGACTGCTAGTAAGTTAAAAGCTAACTTACCTCGATCTCCGCGTTTCTTATAAAACTTCAAGTGCGATCACGAGGAACTGTAATTAGTGATTCTAAAAATTAGAACTAAATCACTAATAATTTCAAATATGGAAAATACTAACTTAAAGAGTAAAATTTTCATTTTACTCTCTACGTGTGGGAAAATGACCGTTTTACCCATAACTATCTCCAATAATCAAAAACACACTTCTGATACCATAGTAAATAATAACACTAACTATGTAGTTAGACAAAAACTTATACGATTAATGGATTCGTGAAAACTTATGGGGTTTTCACGAGATTCCTAAAGTTAATAGAAATTTCACAATTGAATTTCTAGCGGACTGTTACAAGTCCATATTAATTCGAACATTTTGTACCTAGATTTCATTTTTTTAATCATGTTACATCCATTACATTTCAACTTTTTTTTTTATCATAATATTAGCTATTTTATCATTGTATTACAAAACTTTTAATAGTTTGAGAGTTTAATTCATAGACAACGCTTCGATAATTCTGGTAGTTGATTTTTGAGATCTTCTCAAAGAGATTTCTGCATCGTTCTTCTCAGGACGGGTGTGGAGGATGTAGGGTTGCTAGCAAAACAGCTGTTGTGTATATCTCCGACTGTCTGACCACTGTCAGTCTGTCTATGGTAGCCCAAACTTTTCCAGTACCATTTCTCCTTGCTTAGTTGGTCGAAGTGTACCTTGCAAATTCCATATGCCATCAGATGAACCATTACTATAAGGGATTAGAGAATCAGTTTAATCATGTGCTACATTTATTCACAACTGAATTCTTGAAATCAGGTCTCAAAACACAGAGTGGTATAAAAGAATAGTCTTTCATAGTGCTTTAACATTAAAAAGAACTATTTTTTTTTTCTGCCTTGTTTTGCTTTAACTAAGAGTGGTAGTTTATTACTCAAGAGAATCATAAAAAATGACATGTGGAAATACATTTTAACAGGCCAGATCATTTTTTTTTTTTTGAAGCTTTGGATCCCAATAAGAACCTCATTCAAAAAGGAAAAAATGGTCCACACCCATAAAAAATTGCAAGTCTTGTTTACCTGTAACAAGAAAAAACAAAAGCAACAAAGAAACATTAATTCATCTAGCAACAATGAATTAAGATGAAACATTTATGGTGGCATTAATTTCCAGATGTGGTTAAGCAACAAAGAAATAATGTTATCTTTGATATTTCAAGGATCTTATGAAAGATCTGTTAAAAAACGATGAAAATAGAAATTGAACTATAGATAACGGACTATAATTTTTTTTTTTAAAAAAAAGAATACATTTTTTATAAGTAAAGATTTATTAAAAAAAAAAAACCCAAAACCAAAACAACAGCACATCTATTCTTCCTGCAATATACATGTGGAAAATTAAATTTTGAACAAGGCTCATGCCAATGATTGCCCAATACTTTATGACCCTCTCATGATCTACACAATACATGTCCTAAGCATTCTAACCAAGTTTGTTCTTGGATAATAAAATCAATCATTTCCAAAACCAACGACATGTCATTTATTCCCATAGCCAATTCATACAAGAAAAATAAAAAAGTAAAGGCTCTATGTCATTGTCTGCCCAAGGCTTCATGACCCAACAATACTTATAAAAAAATTCTCATTGAAAATTAAAATTAAAAGAAACTAAGAAAATGGGGGTATTAGAGGAAAATATGTGTAAAGACCAATCCAATGTTGCAAAAAACCATAACATGCAAAGAAAAAAAAAATCTAAATCCATTTATTAAATTGCTACATGGCATGCTTTCTAATTGTGTCGTGATTCAAAGCATTTATAATTAAATAAGGCATTTTTATAACCTGAAACTCTCGCTCTCTGATGACTTACAAAATTTCGTATTATAGATTTACAAGATCGCTCGAGCGGAGGCTTTTGGCCGCTCGAGCGAATACAGGCAGATTCAAACGCTCGACTGCCGCTCGACAGTGAGCTCGAGCGGGTTGCGGGAAAATAAAGATCGCTCGAGCGGAGACTTTTGGCCGCTTGAGTTAAGTCAGGCAGAGTTGAACGTTTGATGTGCGCTCGACAAGCCGCTCGAGCGAATTTAGGCAGAGTCGAACGCTCGATTCTCGCTCGACACCCCGCTCGAGCGAACATCGTATTTTGACAGATCAAGAATTTTCTGCCGTCACACCACATAAAAGTGATTTTTTACTCTATGGCCGTACCTTTTGACTGGAAAACATTTTTTTGGGACAGAAAAACACAGCTAGAAGGATTCAAATCATCTGTTTTGGAATCATACACGAGAGCAGAAGGGAGAAAAGTATTGAAACATTTCCTTGAGAATTTGAAGACGAGTTGCGACTGCGAGGAGTATTTTTCAGTGTTTATTTTCTTCCAATATTCTCAGAACAATTATGGTGAATTCGTTTATGTTGAATTCCATTTCTAGCATGAGCTAAATTTTATTTATTCTAGGAAAATGATGTAACCTAGTTTCGAACTATACTTGATTGTCTATGCTAATTTAAGTTAATTCTCTCTTTGTTTATCTGATTTATTCTGAGTTTATTGCTTCTAATTAACTGGCCATTGATTAGATGATTTTTAATCTTGTGATTTGCTATCGAAAGAGGGAATCATAGGGTAGATATTGAATATTTCAGCATAAGAAAGTATAGAGATCGAAAGACTTATATGAACCTATGTAGTAATTAAATCATTGGTCTTATTGCTTTCTTACTTTATTAATTTGCATATTCTTGTGTGAATTGATGAACAAGAATAATTTCTAATTGACTATCGAAAGAGGCTGTTGGATGAATTAGAGATTTGCTAATGAACAAAAAGAATTAAATTAAATTAGCTAGATGAGAAAAGCATAGTGAAGAATTAGGTGAAATCAATTTCCTAGAAGTTTTCTTTCCCATTAATTTGATCTTCAAACGTCACTTTTATTTCCTTTGTGCATTTCTCTTTGAGTTGATCTTAATTTAATTTGCAACTACAAAAATCTTAGTGATTCCTCTAGATAAAATCGAGATTAGTATAATTTTAGTATTTGGCAAAAGTAAGGTACCAATCCTTGAGGACGATACTCTTCTTATCACTTTATTATAAAACTACGATACTGTGCACTTGCAGTTTTGCACTGGTCAAGTTTTTGGCGCTGTTGCCGGGGATTGGTTTATTCTTATTCTTTTTGTCAATATTGATACAAAGTAATCTTGGTTTTAATTTAGAAATTTATTTTATTTTCGTTCTCCAGGTGTGTTTTTGACGTTGGATGCGCTTTGCTAGATCTCGTGATATTATTCCTTTTGATCCAGAGATTGAAAGAACTCTTAGATTACAAAGAAGAAATAAGATACTAGTCATGGCTGAAGAAGAACGTGAGGCACTACCACGCACCTTGAAGGACTATGTACGACCAGTTGTGAATGGAAATTACTCGAGCATAATGCGCCAGACAATTAATGCCAACAACTTTGAGCTCAAACCAGCTTTAATTAGCATGGTGCAGCAGGCTCAATTCAGCGGATTACCACTGGATGATCCCAATATTCATTTGGCAATGTTCTTGGAGATTTACGACACTGTGAAGATCAATAGTGTTACTGAAGACACCATTAGACTAAAATTATTTCCTTTTTCTTTGAGGGACAAGGGTAGAGGTTGGCTACAATCTCTACAACTGAGAAGCATCATTACTTAGCAAGACATGGCTGAGAGGTTTCTTGCTAAATTCTTTCCTCCTGTAAAAATAGCCCAACTCAGGAGTGAGATTGGCCAGTTCAAGCAAAATGATTTTGAGTCACTCTATGAAACGTGGGAGAGGTATAAAGACTTGATTCGACGTTGCCCACAACATGGATTGCCAGATTGGTTGCAAGTTCAGATGTTCTATAATGGGTTAAATGGGCAAACTCGAACTATAGTTGATGCTGCTTCTGTTGGAACTTTGATGTTGAAGACAGCTAAGGGTGCTACTGCCCTTTTGGAAGAAATGGTCTCAAACAACTATCAATGGCCAACTGAGAGGACTTTGACTAAGAAGGTTGCTGGAATTCATGACTTGGAGCCGATAGCAGCCCTTTCAACTCAAGTAGCTACTCTATCTCATCAGATTTCAGCCTTGACAACACAAAGGATACCACAAAGTACAGAATATGTTGCATCTACAAGTATAACAGTTCCAAATAATGAAGCGAATCAAGAACAAGTTCAATATGTCAACAATCGGAACTACAACTATCGTGGTAATCCTATGTCAAATTACTATCATTCAGGGCTTAGAAATCATGAGAATTTTTCATATGGAAATACGAAGAATGTGTTGCAACCTCAACCTCCTCCAGGATTTGATAGCCAACCAAGTAAGAAGAAGATGTCACTTGAGGATGCCATGATTTCCTTTGTACAGGAGACCAATGCAAGATTTAAAAACACTGATTCACGGTTGGATAACATTAAGACTCATTGTAGCAATATGTGAGCCACTATGAAGAATCTTGAAGTGCAAATTGGGCAACTAGCCACTACCATTAATGCCCAACAAAGAGGAGCTTTTCCTATTAATACTGAAGTTAATCCAAAGGAATAATGCAAGACCATCACACTTAGGAATGGAAAAGAAATTGAGAGGTCACCATTAAAGGAGAGCAAGTCCACCCCTACCGCTGCGAACAATGGCCAAAGTAAGGATCAAGTAGAAGAAGAAGAGATTGTCAATAAAACCGATATGCTTCCAGCAATTTCATTTCCTGACAATCCTCATATTCTCGCTCCTCCACTTCCTTACCCTCAGCGTTTTCAAAAGCAAAAATTAGATAAGCAATTTTCTAAGTTTTTGGATATTTTTAAGAAAATTCACATAAATATTCCTTTTGCAGATGCCTTGGAACAAATGCCAAATTATGTCAAATTTCTAAAAGATATAATTTCCAAGAAGAGAAGGTTAGAGGAGTTTGAAACAGTGAAACTTTCTGAAGAATGCAGTGCCATTCTTCAAAAGAAATTGCCTCAAAAATTAAAAGATTCGGGGAGTTTCACTTTGCCTTGCACTATTGGGAATTCATTTTTTGATACGGTTTTATGTGATCTTGGTGCTAGTATTAATCTTATGCCACTTTCTATATGCAGGAAATTAGGATTTGGAGAGATGAAGCATACAACAATTTCTTTGCAACTAGCGGATCGGTCCATCAAGTATCCACGTGGAATCATATAAGACGTATTGGTAAAGGTGGATAAATTTATTTTTCCTGCTGATTTTGTGGTGTTAAACATGGAAGAAGATGAAGAAGTTCCTCTAATTCTTGACCGACCATTCTTGGGCACGGGAAGAGCTTTGATTGATGTTCAAAAGGGTGAATTAACATTGAGAGTTAATAAGGAAGAAGTTATGTTCAATATCTACCAAGCTATGAAATTTTCAGAAGATCCAAGTACTTACTTTCTGGTAGATGTTATTAAGCAATGTGTAGAAAAGGCTTTTCAAGAAGATATGTCATCCAATCACCTAGAACGCCGTATCACCACTTCATCTCATACTTTTGATTTTAATAATTCTGTTGTTTGTGAATCTGACTTGCCTTTTGTTAGTGAAGAATTTCTCCACTATGTTTTTGCTTTGGGAGCATTGCAGCAGGTTACATCACTTAGTAATGAAATGGGGAAGCTAGAGCCGGTGGTACCAAAGGCTTAATCTGAAAATGCTAAATAAAAGATGCAGAAAAATACAACTTCGGAGTTGAAGCAATTACCTGAGCATCTTTGCTATGCATTCTTGGGGATAGTGATACTTTTCCAGTGATTGTTGCTACATCACTCACACCCGAAGAAGAGGAAAAGTTGCTGCGTGTATTGAGGGAGCATAGAACAGCTTTGGGATAAACTATTTCTGACATAAAAGGAATAAGTCCCTCCATTTGCATACACAAGATTTTAATGAAGGAGCTTTACAAACCAACGATCGAGCACAAAAAAAGATTAAATCCAGCAATGAAGGAAGTCGTGAGAGCTGAAATTTTGAAACTCCTTAATGCTGGAATTATATATGCTATTTCAAATAGTTCATGGGTAAGTCCAGTGCAAATTGTACCAAAGAAGGGTGGAATGATGATGGTGAAAAATGACAATAATGAGTTCATTCCTACAAGAACGGTTACGGGATGGCGTGTATGCATGGATTACCGCAAGTTGAATTAAGCAACAAGGAAGGATCATTTTCCGCTTCCATTCATTGATCAAATGTTGGATCGATTGGCTGGGTACTACTACTATTGCTTTTTAGATGGTTATTCGAGTTATAATCAAATTGCCATAGCTCCTGAAGATCAAGAGAAAACTACATTCACATGCCCCTATGGAACATTTGCTTTTAGGAGGATGCCCTTTGGATTGTGTAACGCCCCTACGACATTTCAACGTTGCATGATGGCTATCTTTTCTGATATGGTGGAAGATATAATGGAAGTTTTCATGGATGACTTTTCAGTTTTTGGCACATCTTTTGATCATTGTTTGCATAACTTAACTCTTGTTTTGCAGAGATGTGAAGATAAAAATCTAGCCCTGAACTGGGAGAAGTGTCTTTTCATGGTTCAAGAAGGGATCGTGTTTGGCCATAGAGTGTCATCTAAAGGAATTGATGTGGATCGAGCCAAAATTGGAACCATAGAGAAACTACCACATCCAAAGAATGTGAAGAGAATCAGAAGTTTTCTGCGACATGCAGGATTTTATAGAAGATTTATCAAGGATTTTTCTAAACTCTCTAAACCTTTATGTAATCTTCTTAAGAAAAATTCTGCATTTGACTTTGATGTTGTTTGTTTGCAGGCCTTTAATGCACTCAAGGAGAAACTAATTTCAGCACCAATTGTGATTGTGCCTGATTGGAGTCAACCTTTTGAAATTATGTGCGATGCAAGCGACTTTGCAATTGGAGCAGTGTTGGGGCAAAGGCGAGATAAGCTGTTTAGAGCCATCTATTATGAAAGCCGGATATTGAATGAAGCTCAGTTAAATTATACAACAACTGAGAAGGAGATGCTTGCTGTGGTGTTTGCTTGTGATAAATTTCGGTCTTACCTCATTGGTACAAAGGTGATAGTGTTCACTGATCATGAAGCACTTCGCTATTTGTTTGGCAAGAAGGATGCTAAGCCTAAGTTAATTCGTTGGATCCTTCTTCTTTAAGAATTTGATTTGGAGATTCGAGACAAGAAAGGAAGTGAAAATTTAGTGGCTGACCATCTCTCTCGGTTAGAGTAAGAGGAAGAAAGACCAGATTCAGTGGTCCAAGAGGCATTCCCTGATGAGCAGTTGTTTGCATGTGAGATCAAGCTTCCGTGGTATACAGATATTATTAACTACCTAGCTTGTAAAGTTTTACCACCTGATCTTACTTACCATCAACGCAAGAAGTTTTTGCATGATGTGAATTATTATCTTTAGAATGAGCCTTTGTTGTTCAAAAGATGCCCAGATCAAATCATTCGAAGATGTGTGCCGGAAGAAGAGATGCAAGACATCCTCCATCATTGCCATTCCTCATCATATGGAGGACACTTTGGAGCCACCCGTACAGCAGCTAAGGTACTTCAAAGTGGATTCTTTTGTCCTTCTATTTTTCGTGATAGTTACACTTTGGTGAAAACTTGTGACCGGTGCCAACGTATGAGGAATATTTCAAGGCGTCATGAGTCACCACTGAAAGGTATTTTAGAACTTGAGTTGTTTGATGTTTGGGGAATAGATTTTATGGGGCATTTTCCTCCTTCTTTTGGTTTTGCTTATATCTTATTAGCAGTTGACTATGTGTCAAAATGGGTGGAAGCAATTACTACAACAACAAATGATGTAAAGGTAGTGCTCAAATTTCTGCACAAGAATATATTCACAAGATTTGGCACTCCACGAGCTATTATTAGTGATGAAGGGACTCACTTTTGCAACAAGTTGTTTGATAATCTTCTTTCTAAATATGGTGTAAAGCACAAGATAGCACTTGCTTACCATCCTCAAACTAATGGCCAAACTGAAATTTCAAATAGAGAAATCAAGAACATCCTTGAAAAAACGGTTAAAACCAATAGAAATGATTGGGCGAAGAAGCTTGATGATACTTTGTGGGCATACCGTACAGCCTTTAAAACACCTATCGGGATGTCTCCATACCGATTAGTGTTTCGAAAGGCATGTCATCTACCTGTGGAGTTGGAGCATAGAGCTTATTGGGCTGTAAAAAAGTTTAACTTTGATTTGAAGGCAGCAGGTGAAAGCGACTTCTTCAATTGAATGAGATGGAAGAGTTCCGGAATGATGCATATGAAAATGCAAAGATCTATAAAGAAAGGACGAAGAAGTGGCATGACAAACAGATTCTTAGGCGAGAGTTTGCTCCAGGACAACAAGTTTTACTATTCAATTCATGACTCAAACTCTTTCCAGGAAAGTTGAAATCAAGATGTACAGGTCCTTATACAATTCATGAAGTTTTCTCTTTTGAAGCAGTAGATTTGAAGGACAAGACATGGAATATTTTTAGAGTTAATGGTCAAAGATTGAAGCACTATTATGGAGAACAAATGGAGAGGAACTATGCATTTATTCCTCTTGGAGATCCTAATTGATGATGATTGAAAAGTCTGGCTGTAGACTTTAAAACAAGCGCTTATGGGAGGCAACCCATAGATATTTCTTTCATTCTTTCATTTATTTTATTATCTTTATTTTTTTAGTTTTAATAAATTGGTTTTTGATGCAGGTTTATTTAGCATGAATAAAGAGCTGAAAAATTTTAAACTTCGGAAGATTCATCATGCAACCAGGGAAGTTCCTTTTATTTCTTCAATCCTTTTTACTTTTGCATTACAATGAGGACATTGTTTAGTTTAAGTTTGGGGGTGTAAACTCCTATAGTCATTTGATCATCTTGTTTTCTAAGTCTTGAGTTGTTGATGAGTTGTTTGATTCTCTTACCAAGCATGTATTGGAGTAAGATTGAATTCTCTATGACTCTGAAATTTGTGATTGAAGATGGTTTTGAGAAAAATTTTCAAAAATTTATTTTATGTCAAGTGAAGTTTTGTGGGTACTTTGGTTTAAATCTTTGACCTTGAACATAATTGAGCACATAGTCGTTTTTCTCTTATTCTATTTTGCTTATGAAAAGAAGAAGTTGAATTAATTGAAAGAGGAAAGTTCAATTTTGCTTTGCTCTAAAATCTTTTGATGGGTCATTGAGGTGAAATCCTAGTTGAGACCAAATATTAGAGAAATGATCTAGGCATTTCTTTGGCATAACAAAAAAGTTTCCCAGCCGTCCTAAATATCATGCTATCATTACATGGTGTGTTTCCATAGTCAACCCCCTTGAGCCTTCATAAGCCTTTATTTATTCTTTGAACTATAAACCATGCCTGCTCTAAGCCTGAAAAACAATGAATCTACTTTTGATAGTTTGAAAAAATACTTTGGTGCAGAGTTACATTTAAAAGAGAAAATTTGTTTCATGATAAACTGTATTATGTTTGCTCTCTCTGTTTGATCAAAGAAGAATGAGAAGAAAGAAGAAGAAAGATAGTAAAAAAAAAAAAGAAAAAAAAAAACAAAAGAAAAAGAAGTTACTAAGCGGAGTATGTATCACCTCAGATTTTGTTAAATGAATTGTTGGTATTACTTCAGTGATTACAGCAACAATAATGCCACAAGTATGAGCATATTGCCAAGAAAGAGCTATAATTTGAATCATGTGGGTATCTCTTTTAGTGTTCTTTTCACTAAGTATTTTTTCAGTTTGTTTTGATTTTCCATATCCAGTTCTTTCTTAACCCTCACCCTGTGGCCTATCATTACAACCTTATTAAAGACCTATTGATCCCTGATTTTTGGTGTTGACTACATTAGTGGAGATGATTTCTGAAAATTGGACTTATGGGGTTAAGTTTTGAGAGAATTCTTCTAATTTTAGTTGTTCTACTTTTATCTGAATTTGCAGGTGGTTTGAGGTTAAATTGACTATATCACACACACACTCAAGGTCTTAGCTTTAGGTTGAAATAAACGCCTAACTCTTGCTTGACAAATTGCAAAATTTTTTATTGATTTTCTTGCTATCTTTGATGTTAAAAGAGTAAGATACTAGTGATGAAATCTAAATTCATAAAAGTTTGGTGAGTGATGATACTTCTCTTTGGGGTCGAGTTGATATTGCCTAAACTATCATTTGCTTTTCTTTTTATTTGAGGACAAACAAAGTTGTAAGTTTGGGGGTATTTGATGACTTGCAAAATTTCGTATTACAGATTTACAAAATCGCTCGAGCGGAGGCTTTTGGCCGCTCGAGCGAATTCAGGCAAATTCAAAAGCTCGACTGCCGCTCGATAGTGAGCTCGAGCGGGTTGCGGGAAAACAAAGATCGCTCAAGCGAAAGCTTTTGGCCGCTCGAGCGAAGTCAGACAGAGTTGAACGCTCAATGTGCGCTCGACAAGCCGCTCGAGCGAATTTAGGCAGAGTCGAACGCTCGATTCTCGCTCGACACCCCGCTCGAGCAAACATCGTATTTTGACAGATCAAGAATTTTCTGCCGTCACCCCATATAAAAGTGATTTTTCACTCTATGGCCGTACCTTTTGACTGGAGAACACTTTTTTGGGACAGAAAAACACAGCTAGAAGGATTCAAATCATCTGTTTTGGAATCATACACGAGCACAGAAGGGAGAAAAGTATTGAAACATTTCCTTGAGAATTTGAAGACGAGTTGCGGTTGCGAGGAGTATTTTTCAATGTTTATTTTTTTCCAATATTCTCAGAACAATTTTGGTGAATTCGTTTATATTGAATTCCATTTCTAGCATGAGTTAAATTTTATTTATTCTAGGAAAATGATGTAACCTAGTTCCGAATTATGCTTGATTGTCTATACTAATTTAAGGCAATTCTCTTTTTATTTATTTGATTTATTCTGAGTTTATTACTTCTAATTAACTGGCCATTGATTAGATGATTTTTAATCTTGTGATTTGCTATCGAAAGACGAGATCATAAGGTAAATATTGAATATTTCAGCATAGGAAAGTATAGAGATCGAAAGACTTGTATGAACCTATGTAGTAATTAAATCATTGGTCTTATTGCTTTCTTACTTTATTAATTTGCATATTCTTGTGTGAATTGATGAACAAGAATAATTTTCAATTGACTATCGAAAGAGGCTGTTGGATGAATTAGAGATTTGCTAATGAACAAAAAGAATTAAATTAAATTAGCTGGATGAGAAAAGCATAATGAAGAATTAGGTGAAATCGATTTCCTATAAGTTTTCTTTCCCATTAATTTGATCTTCGAACGTCAGTTTTATTTCCTTTGCGTATTTCTCTTTGAGTTGATCTTAATTTAATTTGCAACTACAAAAATCTTAATGATTCCTCTAGATAAAATCGAGATTAGTATAATTTTGATATTTGGAAAAAGTAAGGTACAAATCCCTAAAGACAATACCCTTCTTATCACTTTATTATAAAACTACGATACTGTGCACTTGCAGTTTTGCACCGGTCACTCTCCTCAAGCTCTAACCCAGATGCAACACCATATATATTTACAACCAGATTCGCAACATTAGCCCCTATATGCAACAAAAATATATGAAATAAATCTCTAGGTTAGGGCATTGTAAAATTTATAGTGCAATGGGAGCAGTAATATTTGTAATACTTATAGAGCAACCAGTGATGGAGATCTACTGCAATGGAGATTGACTGTTGCAAATACAATATAAATAGCACACGTGATGACCTAGATAGACAAATTCAGCTATTTTTCATTATGGAATGCAAAACAAAAAGATACATTGTGTTTCAAAGTGCATCCAAGTATTCCAATAAAAGACTAACAAAAAAATTAAAATGAAAGAGATAAATAAAAGATTGTGACAATAAAATAAAATATTGCATTTCTTTAACATCAAGAGCACAAAATGAATTTAGAAATTGGTCATGATATTTTATCTTTTTTCTTTTATCATGGCTTAAATTCTTGTTTAGAAAGTTGTCATGATACTTTTATCATGGCCCAAAGAAGAGGTTAACAGTTCTCATGTTAACAATGCTTTTATTTTTTTTAAAGAGAAAAATGATCGAGAAAGTAGCCATAAAAACGATTCTCATGTCAAAGATATTGAGACAAAAAATATTGCCTTTATATTTTTATATTAAAAGGTTAGTTTATCTTTGCTATTTAGCCAAGCACTCATGGTGAAATGAACTACTCAAGTTCTCTCTCTAGATATAGCTAAATTAACATACTGCAGGGAACTACTCAGATTATTTCTTGATTTATAATAAAAAAACTATAACATAACATATATCAATATAAGATTCCACTCCAGCATCAAAAGTCCACAAAAAGGTAATTCAGTTTGTAATTCTGGGAACCATTCTTTGCCCCAGCTTCAATAACCATGTTAGATAGTGTCATCCTTTCTTCCATTTATATAGTACAGAGGATTAGAGACTTATTGATCCACTTGAACAATCAACAATAATAAGCATGATTAACATCACAGATGTAAATTTGTACTAATACCATGGATGCAGTAATTGTCTTTTAAAATTTACTTATAGCTAAACTTTCAACAGTTGTGCCAACAAACTCCATAGACTCATATGTTGCACTAGATAGAGATATTTCACCAATAATTTGTAACGTAAAGATTGTTTAGTAATGTGGCAAAATTGAAAAGGGAAGATATATTTATTTACATGAACCACTGTATAAATATTGGCTCATGCAATAAAAGTACTTTATTTTCACAATATGACTAAGATATTTTAATTTGATTGGAGCATCTAAATTCAACATATACACCACTTTTCATTAGAGAAAATAGGAAGCAGAAAATTATTATAAGTACCAAGATCTAAATTTAAATCACACAGCCAAAAAAAGCTATAACCCAGTTGAAAAAAAAAAAGAAATGACAAGGAAAAAAGAACAAGAAACTACAAAGAGAGAAAGCCAACAAACGAATAACAAATATGCAAATCCAAAGAGAGAGCCAACAACCCCATGTAAAAAATCTATTTTTTCACACAAAAACTACAAAAAACTGAGAGCATGCAAACCCAAAACATATCATCGAACATTTAACAGCATAAAAATAAAAAAATAAAACGCTTACTAGGTTTTGGCTCATCAGTCATTCACCAGGCAAAAACACAATATTCAATCCTCCAAGATCTAACCCAAAGGCCACCAATCTTAGCATTTTCCTAGTTCTTTAATGATTGATGTAGGAAAAAAAAAGAGAAAAAAAAAAGAATATGAGACTTTAAGAAAAACTAAGACAGAGAAAGCTAAGAGGTAGAGAGAGACTAACAAAATAATAATACCCCTTCACCACAAACGTAGCTGCCGATGATCTGCTTGTCGCAATGGGTGAGGAGTTGAAAAGCAAAAAGGCAAGGAGTTGAAATTACCGCGATCTTTAAGCCAATCGGAGTAATATTTTCCTTCTTCTGCAAACAAAAATCACAGATCTTCAAATCCATAAACAAAATAATATATAAATTCAAAAACATGGAGAGAGAGAGAGAGAGAGAGAGAGAGTGGAGTGGATCGGCACGATGGGGATCGGAGAGGAAAAGATAAGAGAGAAGACAGAGATGAAGAGAAGAAGAATCGGGAGAAGCATAAAAGTAAAAAGAGAGAAAAAAGTAAAGCATCCGACCCTCTGACCTAGTTCCAAAATACCAAAACATCCTTATTTTAACGGACACAAAATGAAGATGTAAAGGGACATAAAAGACAAAACACACAGAAAGAGTTTATACATGAAATACACGGAAACGGAATTAGAAAGCACTGTTTATTACTGTAGCAGTGCAATAGACGCTTTATATTATAGAAAGATATATATATATATATATATACTTTTTTTTATACAAGTGAGAAAATCCAGAACAATTATTTGGAGAGGTATACTTATGGAGAGTTTCATTTCTGGAGAGTTTTATATGTTCTTTGGAGAGTATGGAGCGCGTCAAGAAGTTGTCCCTCTTCCTCTTCCCAGTGTAAAAAATAACTTGACCCCACAGATAATACCAACTGTTAACGTGTATTTTCGTCAACAGGCCGGAAGAAGAGAATGATCCCCCCTCAATGCTCTGAGGGTGGTGCTTGGGCGTAGGTCAATAATACGTAGTCCTTGTGGTGTTGGGCTTGGACAAGATTGTGTGGGCCCCCTGCGGGTCTGGTACGGCTGTACAAAGTCTATGCTGATGACCATGGTAGTAAATAGTATATAAATGTAGGAAAAATAAAAAGAAATAGACAAATAGATTTACGTGATTCGACACTAGACCTACGTCCATGGGAGTTTGGGGAGGGAAGAATCTGTTATATATGCTTGGTTTATAATCTCTCGGGGTCTCTCATCCTCACTGTACCATAGTTTTATAGATCATTCTTTCCAGTCTAGATAGTATCACAGGATGCTGCGTCTGGAGGTTAAAGAAACCTTCCCAAGAAGCCTTTTAGAGGTCTAGCTAAGAGTCCATTGAAAAAGTCCCCCTCTCGCCCCCCAAGTTGTCTGTCCCTCACCTTTTTATCTCTTTCTTCCCTCTTATGTCACATCACCTTACCTCATGTCTTTTCTCCCATCTCTTATCTGTAAGCCTGACATTACTTTATTTCTTTTCTTTCATTCATTCCCTTCTCCAGTACCCCTTGCTTTTTCTCCTATCTTGTCCTCTAGTGAAGCTCCTTTGGTGGACTTGGGCTTTAAGGAAAAATCATGGTATTCGTCGTTAGTTGAAGAGTGGTGCATAGTAGCACCGCTCCACTGGACCAATAGTTGTATTTTTAATTTTTTTTATTCACACTTTTAATATATTTAAATTTTTTTAAAAAATAAAAAATATACTAATATATTTAAAATCACTTTCTTAATCATTAAATACAAATTTTTTTTTAACCGAGCGATCGAGTTGAGCGGTACAAAGTGGGAGGCATACTAGTGTTTCTCTTAGTTTAATCATCATTTTAATTTTTTTTTGGTGGTATCTAATAATTAAATAAATTATTACATAACACTAACTAAATAAAAATAATAATTTATGATTGATCAAGTACTAGCTAGTTCTATATTCAGAGGTGGAAGAATTTTTGGGTTTATGATTTCTCTGACCATATCTCGGGATGACGGGTGGAGTGTTGGCTAATGTCAGTGGTGACAACAAAGTAATGAGAGAGAGAAAAAATGGAGTAGAAGAAAAAGAGAAGAAAAAGAGAAAAGAAGCTGAAAGCTTACTCATGTAATTAATCTTGGTCAAACTTTGGCGACAGTGGTGGTTGGCGATAGTGTAGATTCTGATTTGACTCACTTGTTGGAATGGAGTCAAAGCAGGGTTAGATTTAGAATTTCAGCTTCGAGCATTTTTGTTTTTTTCCCTTTAAACTTAGCCCATTTTTTTAAAAAGAATATTTGCTTTCAAATTTCATTTTTTTAAAAAATATTAAAAACTAAAACTGAATCATTTACTTCTAATTTATTTCTATACTAATATCTAACTTATTTTTATATTAGATTATACTACAGTGTCTGATTATATGTTATCATACTATAGTATTATATATTATTTTTAATGTTTAATTATATGTTATTATGTTATACTAGTGTCTAATTTATTTATAATTTTTTTTTTAAGGAACCATCTTTTATTCATCAACCAAGATTACAATAATGATGCAATACAAGGTAAGACATCCTCTAATTCGACAAGAATATCAGCAACCACTACAACAAAAATGATTTTTTGGGACGAAATTACTTTGGGACGAATTGAAAATCGTCCCAAAAAGTGGGATTTAGGAACGAAATTTGAATTTCGTTCCAAAATGACGATGGTTATGCCATACCGTTCGAACGCGTTCGAACGGTATTCTTAGGGACGAATATTTTTGTCCCAAATAAGTTAACCGTTCGACCGTTAATGATTAACCGTTCGAACGTTTAATTTTCACCGTTTGAACGTAATATTGGCGCGATAGGCAAAATTATTTTGGAGGGAAATTGATAAACCGTTCGAACGGTTAATATTAACCGTTCGAATGATGCATATTCACCGTTCAAACGTTATTTGAATCGTTCGAACGGTGACAGAGTTTTAATTTTTTAAGTTTTTTGCCAAATTATATTTAGATTAACTAGTAATTATAAAAAATTGGTTAATTAAATAATATGAATAATCTAAATTAAGAATTAGTTTAGAAAATATAAAACAATACCATTGCATATAACTTAAATACTGAATTTACAAAACACAAAATATTGTCCATACAAAAAACAGGAAATAAATAAATAAAATTTATCATAAAGTAATTAAGACCCCAAGTCTTTGCACACTTCCTCGACTGCAGCTATACGTTCCTCTATTTGTGTCAGTCGAGTACTGATGGTGACCTGAGTCGCAGACATGGCAGCAAACTCTGTACGAAGCTCAGACACAGCAGAATGGATCTCCATACGCACTGCATCGATCACTGCTGATGTCTGCTCGCTGATCGCTGCACGCACTATGTCAGCCATCTCCTCACGAGTAACACTGTGGACTGATGCCTCGGCCCGTGTAGATGTCTCTGCAGCTGCAGCTGAGACTCCATGATCTCCCGGCTGTGCATCTCTGTGAGGATCAACTGGTTCTGGAACATGTGCACGAAAACGCAGTCTCGAGTGTCCCGTGCTGCGTGAGAGGGTGGTGCTGTTTATCGGTCCCATCGGCTCCCGTTTACGCTCAGCAACATCTGGCACAACACCAGCACATAGTAGATATCGGGTGATCAGGACTCCGAATGGTAGTATATCCATCGAAATGTACCGAGATTCTGATCGAATCCTATCGAATATATATCCCACCAAGTCGATAGGAATGCCACGAGCGACCCGTATCATAAATTTCGTCCGATCAATGCCAACTTCTGTCTTGTGCTGCCGAGGGTCAATATTATTGGCAATTATCAAATTTAATATCTTAAAGAAAGAAGATAAATCTGCCTGTTTGATGCTCTTCGTCCCGTCATACGGTGGAGCATCTGGACCGACAACCAAATCCCTCACCTCGTGATCAGCAAGGGTATCGACCTCATCAGTATAAACTGATGCATCCTCCTCAGCTGTCTCCGCCTCAACTGAAGGATCAGACTCTCTAGGCACCACATTCGGATATGCATCTGGCAGCCTAGGAATACCGAGATGCTCAGCAAGTCCATCTCGTGAAAATACAACGGGTACTTCTCGGACAGTGATACTGTAGGCCCCAGAATCATCTGCGCTGGCACTGCCGAGTTCTCTATAGAACTCAGCAACAATGTCAATGTAGGAGACTGGCTCCCATGCTTCCTCCCGTTCATCCAAGATAGGTCCCCAACCACGATCACTGAATATTGAGGGCAATGAATGACCCTCCCAGATAAGACTCTGGAAATCAGAAATCTTCACTGGTCGCTCCAGTGAAACTGTCCTCTCCCGAACTGGACCACTACTACTCTCACCAAGATTGCGTCGCTTACGTGCCGGTCTAGAAGTAGACATTATAATCAACCTGAAATTTATAATTACAAACTAGATATATAACATTAACAAGAAAAATACAATAAAGAACTATTTACAGTAGTTTGAAACAAACAGCAATTTAATAATATTTGCCATTCTGAACAACATTATCAACAATAAATATGTCACTCAATATCAATATTAATAATATAAATATAATATTAAACACCGTTCGAACGTTTACCGTAACGGTCGAACGGTTACAGACAAACCGTTCGACCGTTTAGTTATATCGTTCGAACGATGTAACTTAACGGTCGAACGGTTACAGACAAACCGTTCGACCGTTGATTTATATCGTTCGAACGTTTACTGTAACGGTCGAACGGTTACAGACAGACCGTTCGACCGTTAAGTTATAACGTTCGAACGCTAAGCATAGCGTTCGAACGATATTCGTCGATCGGGATTCCAGGCCGAGTCGACTCGGCCATTGAAATCCATGGAATCCTTCGATTCCCTGGATTTTACACCAAAATAAATGCAATAGAAACCTAAATAAATGTTCCTAACATGGATTTATGCAAATCTACCGATTATTTTGATGTATAAATCGGTTTACCCTAACTTAAACAATTAATCTATCAAAAACCTAAATCTAAACGGTAAAATGCTTTAAAAATGAAAAATACCGGTTGTTAGAGGTAGGGGCTTCGAGTGGGCACTGTTGACGGCGGCGAAGACGGCGTTCAACGGCGGAGATCGACGGTTTGGAGGCTTTTTCACGGAGGAAATGCGTGAAAATGACGTCGGGATGGGCTTATATATGCAGTACCGTTCGAACGGTACGTTATACCGTTCGAACGAATTAACTAAATATTGATTGCCATCCCTAATTAATCGGTTTTCAAATATTTAAATGCAATATTCCGTATTAATTATATTAAATATAATAATTAATTCAATTATAATATATTTTAATTGTTAAAAATATTAAATGCAATATATTTAATGCACTTATATATTATTAAACACTATGTATTATATATATAATTTTTTGGCAATTTATAGTATATATTATATTATATTTAATTAAAATATATTATACTATTGAATATTATATAGTATATAGTATAAGTTATATTATATAGTATAATTAATATAATATAGACTACTATATACATGAAGCCATGTTCATGTATTTATATAACATATATATTATATGTGATATTAACTAGTACCACATATATATATACTAGTATAGATGACACTATATATATTAATAGTAGATATTCTATTATTAAATATCTACTATTAATATTATAGAAATAAACATTATATATATGCATGTGATACATATAACCCTATGCTATGATACCATATATATGTTATATATAATAGGTTAATATATGTAGTACTTGTTGATTATATTAGATGTAATATGATATTTTATACTATATATGTTACTAAACTATATAATATATGTTTGATTATATATTATATAGTTATATTACTATGGCTCTAAACTATAGTATATTTAGAAATTATTATATTTAAAGGTATAGTGCAAAAAAAATACAATAAGCAACAATATAATTAAACGTTCGAACGGTTTACTATTGGCGTTCAAACGTTTAATAGTACGTTCGAACGTTTATATTAACGTTCGAACGTTAAATTAGCGGGGGAAATTATTCCTGCTAATCGATTTGACGTTTGAACGGTATAATATAACCGTTCGAACGTTAATTATTAGCCTTCGAACGTATATTTTCACGTTCGAACGTCAAATCGGCGGGGGAAATTTTTCCCGCTAGTCGATTTGACGTTCGAACGTTCATTAAACAACCGTTCGAACGGCAATGTTCTGCATTTACACGACAGAACCTCACAATCTCGGACTCGTTTCAGTCGACCGAGCATCACTCCCACGCTCATTTTGTTCCAACCAACGCCATTATTCTTCAATCTAGCCCTCAAATATTACAAACTCCTATCAATCTCTTATATTTTCGGATTAAGAGGTTGTTTTTACCGTTTGGTGAAGAGTTTTTACCGTTTGGAATTTTTGAAGCTTTATCTCTCCAAATCAGGTATTCTCCTTAAATTTGACCTCATTTTAGTTTTTATATAAGTGTTTTCGTTTGCTTACATGAGTTAGTCATATATTTTGCTATCTTTTGATGTAATATGGACTGTATTACTTGGGATTTTCGGAGGTTGAAGACGAGTGATTTCTGGATGTAAACCGTTCGAACGGTACGTGTACCGTTCGAACGACTGTATAGGAGATCGAACGGTCACGAACACCGTTTGAACGATTTCTTGGGCAGTGTTAAAATAATTAACATTTTAAATGCAGGAGTGTAATTAAAAATTAAATATATATAATCTACATTTAATAATACTTAAATACTTAAAAGATTCAAATAATCAAATGAGAATGAATTAAATTACAAATCATCTAAGATTTGTTACAAAACTTAATTATTTATGATGTTGAATTATTTGTTTGATACATGTTAAATATTGGCATATCTTATATTGCTTGTTCATCAATATTAGCCTTAGACCCGTTCGAGAGTTATCAATCCGCCTTAATTGAAAGATTGATAACTCTTGAATTGTCCAGAGTGGACAGTTTGGAATTGTAAGATCATTCTCGCAAACTATCGAGCTATATCTGTTATACGTCCAGCATTAAGATTTTGGCAGATTTATCCCTTGTTCTCCGGATATGCAGTTTCGGTGATGTTGTATCGACGATGGATAAGTCGGTGCACACAACCAGACGAGCATATTTGGAGAACTATGGGGATATGCTGCCGAAATTTTGTTGGGCGTGACAGATTATAGAGGATAGGTTTGCGACTATGATCTTACAGTTCCGAATGGGATAGGACCAACTACCCGGTGTAAGGTGGCATACTCCTTGATTGATACATGATACATGCTTGTTTGTTGATGCACACGTGCTTGTTTATAATGAAGATAGTCAGCATGGATAAGAGTTGGATGCGAGTTAGCGATCGTTTGGGTCAGAATTACAACGTATATGCTGAAGGTGTTAAGAAATTCTTAGAGTTTGCATTGGGTACATGTGATAGTGATGGACGTATTAGATGCCCATGTAATACATGTAGGAATTTGCGCTCTCATAAGATAGACTTGGTGAGAGAGCATCTGTTTGTAAAAGGTATTGACAAGGGTTATACTGATTGGGTCTTACACGGGGAACCATATCCAACTTCATTCGATACTCCACATGAAGAAGAAGCTATCGATGAAGATGTACAACCAGATGTTGTTGGAGATGAGTATGATGAGGATATGGAAGAAATGTTAGGTGACATCGGTGCGGGAATGTTTATGAATGAAGGTGGCACGGACACATCAAGTTCAAATGATGGGGGTCATAATACTTTTGCACGATTGTGGAATGAGTCACAACGTGAGCTATATCCAGGATGCAGAAGACACAGTAAGTTGTCATTTACCGTAAGACTGCTACACATAAAATCAATGTGCCGATTATCAATTAAGGCTGTCAATATGTTACTCGAGTTGTTTAAGGAGGCACTGCCATCAGATAATACACTTCCTCGTAACTTCTATGAAGCAAAAAAATTGAAACGAGGACTTGGATTTGATTACAACGTAATACATGCATGTAAGAATGACTGCATATTATTTTGGCAAGAGAATGAGCAGTTGAACGAATGTCCCATATGCCACGAGTCAAGATGGACATCTGACAAACAAAATGTGCCGCAAAAGGTAGTACGTCACTTTCCATTGACACCTAGATTACAACGATTATATATGTCACGTGCAACAGCTGCAGACATGATATGGCACTCATCAGCCAGAGTTAGAAACGATGATATTTTATCACATCCTGCTGACTCTCAGGTGTGGAAGGAATTTGATAAGGAGCATACATGGTTTGCAGAAGAACCACGTAATGTGAGACTTGGGTTGGCAACAGATGGATTTAATCCGTTTGGGAACATGAGTACTAGTCACAGTACTTGGCCAGTCGTACTTATGCCGTATAATCTACCACCGTGGAAGTGTATGAAAGATCCATATTTCATGATGAGTTTGCTCATTCCAGGTCCGAGATCGCCGGGAAATGATATAGACATACACTTACAGCCATTGATTGCAGAATTGAAAGATTTGTGGGAGAATGGGGTTGTCACATTTGATTCATCAACAGGCAAGTCGTTCAAGATGCATGCTGCGGTTTTATGGACAATAAATGATTTTCCAGCATATGGAAACTTGTCAGGTTGGAGTACTAAGGGGAAAATGGCATGTCCAACATGTAACAAACATACTAAATCTGAATGGCTCACTTACGGGAGAAAATTATGTTTCATGGGTCATCGTCGATTTCTACCTGGTGATCATAGATGGCGGGGAAATTCACAAATGTTTGATGGTACTGTTGAATGGGGCCAACCTCCACCATATTTGTCTGGTGAAGATTTACTTGCACAATTTGTAGATGTTGGTTGTAATGAATTTGGTAAAAAACAACGAAAGAGAAAACGAGCTACTTCTGAGTTGAATTGGACTAAGAAGAGTATATTTTTCGATCTTCCATACTGGTCAAAGTTAAAATTACGGCACAGTCTTGATGTTATGCATATTGAAAAAAATATATGCGAATCCGTATTGGGAACATTGATGTCAATTGAAGGAAAAACGAAGGATACATTAAACTCAAGGAAGGATTTGAAGCGGTTGGGAATAAGACCGGAAATGCAGTTGCAAGAAAATGGTTCGTCCGTTTACATGCCGATTGGGTGGTATACATTGTCAAGGAATGAAAGGGCTACTTTTTGTGAGTGGATAATGAAAATTAAATTACCAGATGGTTATGCCTCGAATTTGACAAGGTGTGTGCGAACAAATGATTGGAAAATAACTGGGTTAAAAAGTCATGATTGTCATGTCCTTTTGCAGCGTATCTTGCCTATTGGTATACGTGGGTACTTGACTAGAGACGTGCGCGTGGCTTTGACTGAGTTGGGTTTATTTTTCAAAGACTTATGTGCACGGACATTAAATGTAGAAGCTTTGGATCGAATGGAACGGGAAATTCCCATCATATTGTGTAAGCTAGAAAGTATTTACCCACCGTCATTTTTCGATGTCATGGTTCACCTGGCCGTCCATTTGCCACGTGAGGCTCGACTTGCAGGACCAGTTCAGTATAGATGGATGTATCCCATTGAACGATTTCTTGGGAAGTTGAAACGAACAGTTGGTAATAAAGCTCGCCCAGAAGGATCAATTGCAGAAGCATATATTGATGATGAGTGGCATACCTTCTGTTCCAAATATTTCCACGGAGTTGACACTAGGTTTGATCGGCCAGAAAGAAACTTTGACGTTGACAGAGCAAGACAACGAAATGTGTTTTCCGTGTTTTCCCAACAAGTACGTCCACTTGGTGCAGTGCGTGGTTATGACTTATGTGGAAGAGAGTTTGAGAAAGCTCAGTGGTACGTGCTGAACAATTGCCCTGACATAGAGATTTACTTGAAGTAAGTATTAATCTTTTCTTAATTTAGTATTCGCTCATTTACTTTCGCAAAATTCTAATAATATAAAATACATGTCGTAATCATCAATTTCAGTGATCATATTAACATGCTCAAGGAACTAGGAGTAAATGATATAGACCGGAAACATGAAGAGGAGTTTCCGAGATGGTTTGAACAACGGGTAATGACATTACATATGCGACACTTCATTCAATACAAATAGAAAATATTGATTGTTTTTTTTATTGATATAATAGACGTTTTACTTAATATGTAGGTTGTACAAATGCATGCCAATAATCCAAACGATATATCAGATGAATTGTATGCATTAGCGCGTGGCCCATCGAGACGGGCTACAAGATATTCTGCATGTATTTCTCGTGGTAGTAGGTATCACACAATAGATCGAGATCATTATAGGAAAACACAAAATAGTGGTGTCCTAGTTGAGGGAAGTCATGATGGAGAAAATATTGATTTCTATGGAGTGATTGTTGATATAATTGGAATGAAATATTTGGGGGAGCTTGCAGTGTATCTGTTTAAGTGTGATTGGTGGGATTTAAGCAATCCTCGAACTGGAGTCCGTGATGATGAATATTTCTTGAGTATTAATACATCAAGAAAATGGTACGAGGATGATCCATTTATTTTAGCTTCTCAAGCATCTCAAGTATTCTACTTAGATGACCCGAAGTTGGGAACTCAATGGCGAGTAGTACAAAAATATGCTCCAAGAAATATATATGATGTTATCCCTCAGGCAGAAGGGCGAGATGAAGAAGAAGATGATGCCTCTACTCAAGAAGCATACCAAGAGAGTCAGCCCGTCTTTAATTTGTTTGTGGATTTGAGCCAGTATGAGATGATTCCATTGAATAGAGAAGATATTGAGGCTGAAATTGTTGATGCGACACTTGAGCAAAGTGTTGATTCATCTGAACTATCTACAGAAGATGAGACTGAATTGTCAAATGATACTGATACAGATAGTGATTGACGAATTATATTTTCACATTACGTGATGATGAGCACTATTTTACTTAATGAATATTGTATCAGTTTTTTGAAATTATGCCTCCGAAGAGAAAGGAAGTGCGCAACCCATCTCCACCTGTTCCTAGCTCTCCTTCAGACTCACCATTAGAGATTGACTCTACAGAACAAGGTAAAATTCTAATAGTCATAAAAGTTATTAATTAAGATTATAATAGAAAATTGATTATAATGTTATATATCATGATGACTTCACAGTACAATCTCGTCAAGGTCGAGGCACTACGAGAGGCGTGACGTTGGAAAAATATCGTAAGGTGGGTAAGATCAAAGTTAACATTCTTGATGAACATACCGGAGGCGAAGGACAACCAGCAGCTTGGCTTGCATCGCATGTGGGTGCTCTTACACGAACTTATGCACCTTTGGCAACAAGTTCATGGAAGAAAGTCCCCCAAGATGTTAAGGACCTTATCAAGAAGCGTTGTTTGGTAATGTTTAATAAATGAAATTTAATTGGACTTATAATTTTATTTTACTTTAAAGTTAGAATATTATAAATGATAATATTTTTGTCCAAACTTTTGTCTGTAAGGATGATTTCGAAATAAATTTTGGTCGGAGAGAGGAGCGTAAAACTGTGGAAGAGCTTATGAGTAATGCATTCCGCAAGTATAAGGCGAGGTGTCATGAGCATTATAATAAGTTTGAGAATAGTGAAGAAGCACGCCAACATCCTTTTCAAGATGTGCAACCTTCTGATTGGGAAAAACTTTGTGACATGTTTGAGGATTCATCATATAAGGTATAATTAATTTAATTATTTTAGTCCTATTTTTAATTTCGCTTTCTAATATTTTCAATTCTTATGTAGGAGCGAAGTTCTATAAACAAAACAAATAGATCAAAATTGAAGATTACTCATCATGCAGGCTCAAGATCTTTCCACCGCCTCTCTAAAAAATTGGTATTGCTATTCTTTCATTTGTATATAGTTAACTGAATATATCAATCATAATGACTTTATATCTTAACAAATTTTTATTATAGCAAGATTCAGATGCCAATTATGATCTGACAAAATTATATGCTGCATCACATACTAATCGTAATGGAGAGTGGAGTCATCCTGATGCCCGTGAAAATTATGTAAGTATTATAATTTGTTTTAAATAAATATATTTGAATATTTATGATGATATTAACTCTTTATCTTATGTGTAGGATAAAATGGTTGCCCTGCGTGCTGAATCTGCGTCAGATCAAAATTCCTCAAATACAGATGTTGAGATTTTTACACAAGTTCTGGGTGAACGTTCAGGATATTTGAGGGGTTTGGGTCGCTGTGTAAAACCTTCTCCCTCTTCCTCTTCTTCCGGGTCTGCCTCTATAGCTCAAGAGAATGCGAATCGTAGAATTGAAGAATTGATTGCAAAACAACAAGAGTTAGAGGCTCAATTGGCGAGACAAGGAGACATGGAGATGCGCCTCAAACAACATGAAGAAGAACAAGCAGAGTTCAGGAGAGATATGCAACTCCAAATGCAACAGCTTATGCAACAGTACAGGCCTCCAACCAACTGATGGTTTTTTACGTCTAGCTTATGACATTATCTAATTATGTATGAACAATGCTAGTTTTATGGTTATTTATTTCTTCGCACTTATTATAAAACTTTTGTGAGTAATTAAACAGTTCTTAATTTATATTTTTCAAATAATATGGATGTCTATTTAGTTTTTTTATAATTATTGGTTTTAATAAAAATAATATCCGTTCGAACGACAAAGTCACGTTCGAACATTAATGGGCATGCCGTTCAAACGATAATGTAACGTTCAAACGTCAACTCGCAAACCGTTCGAACGATACCAGATGCTCAAAAAACCGTTCAAACGCATGACATTACCATATCGTTCGAACGTTGATCATCACCGTTCGATCTCTTATACCGTTCGATCGTCTCATTTAACGTTCGAACGTATTTCTACTGATCGTTTGAACGTATCTTGATAACCGTTCAAAACAAACATTGACGTTCGAACGGTATATGAGAAGCATTCGAACGCCATTCTGGGACGAATTTTAACCGTGACAAAAAAAAGCATCGTTCGAACGGTATCGAACGGTCACTTTCAAAATCGTTCCAAAAGATATATTTTGGGACGAAATTGTGTTTTTCGTCCCAATATATCTTCTGGGACAGTGATGTTGGGACGAGCTTGGGACGAAATTTTTTCGTCCCAAAAAATCTTTCGGAACGAAATCGATATATTTTGGGACGAAAATTTTCGTCCCAAAATATGTTTTTTGTTGTAGTGAACATTGAGTGCATCTTTAGCTTGACAGTGAGCCAAATTGTTACAATCTCTAGGAGTGAAAGTAATAGAAACTGAGTCAAATCTCTTCAAAAGTTGTTGAATATCATGAGCAATTATACTTATTTATAACTTATTTCTACACTAGATTTATTTTTAGTGTCTAATTACATGTTATTATACTATATTAAATTAGTATATGTGCCATTAACTCATTATACTAGACTTATTTAAATTCTAGTGTCTTAACTTATTTCTATAATTAATTATGTATACTAGTAATACTATGATGTTTACATATACTAAACTATCGTTAATCTATTTATATTATATTATAAGTATATTACTTTATAACTATATAATTATACTAGTATATATGATAGATACATAGATAAATATAAATTTAATAATATATGTACAATATCAGAGTATGATGGCAAAGACGGAGTTGGATCAGATCGGAGTTGAAGTCGGAGTTAGTCCAGCAATACCTTTGACTCGCTAGCAAAATTAGATTAAAAGTCGAATTTTCAAATTTTTGGTCAGCCGTAGTGGTGGTGCCTAGCTAGAGGCAATGACGAGAGAGAGGAAAAATTGTCCCTACAAGTTAAATTTGTTGCAGTGAGGAAGCCTAAAAAAATGACGGTTCAGAATTTAATGATTAATGTTTTATATTTTAGTGTTTATATATAGTTTTGGTCTAAATAATCTTGTGTAATACATATTTTTTTTCAAAAATGCACATCTCTCTGTATGGCATATTTGGATCGAAGATTATAACAACTTCTTTTACATCACATCTCCATCAAATTCCACCAAAAAGAGTTTTTAACACTTGTGATCAATTAAACATGATAAGAGTTCATTAGAATATTGTTAACTGCTTTGTTCATTCATTCAATAAGGTCCCACTACATGATCATGACAAGCAATACAGAATTAATTAAAATCAGTAAAGTTATTAATAATTAATCAAAACCAAAAGGTCGTAACCTCAAAATGCAGTTCCTTCCGGCCATTGACGTGGAATCCAATATCGTGACAGCAGCCAAGAAAAAAAGCAAAACAAAAGATCAAAACATACAACGCGTGCGTTTTTGTTTCGACGGGAAACTTGGATTAATCAATCAATGCATATTACCCTCATATGGAGCCTCTTCAAGTGGAAGCTTTTTTCCTATAAAAGATACTAATTATTATTATTATTATTATTGTTGTTGTTATTATTATTATTATCAGGATTGACTACAGATTTGAGCCATAGCACATGGTTTCATCAGATCGTACGAATTTTCCAATCTCAATAACGTAGGTTTTACACGAAAAAGATTTAGCTCCAGATGTTCTATTTGATGTGGGTAGAGAAGAACCCAACCAACTCGGTATTCTTAAAGAAAAAGAAAAAAAAAAAAAAAAAAAGAAATTAGAACCAAGTCATGATGATGATATGATCAACCTATTCTTCTTGTATTGACAGCTTACTTACCAAAAATCAGCAAGATCCTTTTCAAATTAGCAACACCATGATCTTAGGAAATTAGCCATTAATTTTGTAATTGTAAATTCATACCATACTCAATTAGTTACCATAGATAGATTAATTCCTGTATCTATTTATTTGACCATTCCCTCAATGTAAAAGTTAAGTTTCAAAAATACAAGTTTATATTTTTAACATCTTGTGCCAAAGATCTTACCATTTTTTAAGGAATTAGAGTTACATTCCCTTTCAATTTCCATTCAAGCTAGAGTTTTTATGTGTTTCCACGCCCCCTCAAGACCTCAAAAAATGGATTCCTAGAGTTCCCGTTGAAATAAAAACGCGCGCGTAGTATGGTTTCATCTTTTGTTTTGTTTTGTATTTTTCTTAGTTGTTCTCATGATGGATTATAATATGTGATGTAGAATCTACGAGAAAATCATATGTGTTCGTTCCATTCACTTTTAATTAATATCCAACCGACGTCGGAATCCTCATTTCATTCCGGCCTTCTTATGAAACTCAAAACAAGAAAAATATTAAAATATTCTAAAATTATTTTATTTTTTCCATTCCATTATTTCCTCCCAATGCAAACAAGCTGTAACACTCTCATATATATATATATATCAACATGCACCAACATATATATAACAACCTGAAATTTCACACCAGAAACATTATTTCCTCCCAATACAAACAAGCTGTAACACTCGTATATATATCAACATACACCAACATATATATAACAACAACCTGAAATTTCACACCAGAAATATCAAATGTTGCAACATGTAACTATCGAACAGTACTACTACAAATTTAAACACACCGACAATATTAAAACTAGTACAATTAAAAGGTCCGACAAACAAAGTAGTAACATATTAATATCGTTGCATGCAGCTTTAGTAGTAGTATGAGTTCGATTCGGCAGATCGGCTACCGCGTACATATATACAATGTTGTTTGATCCTTGCAATGATGGGATCGTAGAGATCTCGTATATTCCTTTCCATATTTTTCTTGATCTCGTGTTCGTCTGTGTGCGGATCCTGAACGTACCTTAACCACTGACTCAAATGGAGAATGGCAGCTTCAATCTCCTTCTTAAATGCAGGCTCAAGCTTGTAACGAACGTTTTCATCCTCCACAGCATTTTTCATCTCGCAGGCATAGCCCTCCAAAATTTCCTTAGCCTTGGATCTCTCTTCAAAATAAAACACAAATTAATATAATTTTTTCAAACTTTAAAAAAATATATATACACTAAAAAAATATATTCAAACAGTTTTTAACTTAATAATATTTTTATTTAAATTTTTCTCACTCATTTATCAAATATTCAATAAAACATTTTAATTATAATTTTTACTATTCTTTTCTTTGCAGAACGATAGAAATGATATTTAAAAATTAAATTTATTTAGAAAGTTGCTTATAACTTCTTGAAAAGAAAGAGAAAAGAAGAAAGAGAAATTACCAAAGAAGAAGTTGCTGTGGTTCATGTGGCCGGTGTGGTGCAGGGCGAGCTGGTTCTTTCCGTCATGATGATCACCGAAGCGATGCATATCAGTGAATGCAGCACGCGTTGGCGTCGTTCTACTCCCTTGATAATCATCATAGCAGTACGTCGTCCCCAGGTCTACGAATAACGCCGGATGCAATACCCTTTTGTTGGCCATTCTCGACGTCCAGATCAACAATCACAACTAAAGATTGATCAAGTAGTACTAGGTCTATATATATTTTAAGAAGTGGAAGAATATCGAGGCCTTTTTATAGCTAGAGTTTGTTTCCAGCTTGCTTACGGATCGAGTACAGATCACGACATGCGGCATGAACAATAGTCAAGCAGTACGAGTCATCTCATTCGTTGCAAATAGTTTTAGCTGAAATTAAGATTCCATTCATTTTGATCTGATCCAATATTGATGAAAAATACATAGCCAAATCATAGACGGCATTCGGTGTACAAGTGACACGTCCAGATCTACCCACCGGTTTAGATATTTTTCTTTTTTAGATTTTTATTGTTGATACATTTGGAGAGGGGTTTGAATCCAGAACTGGAGTTATGTCAATCAGCTTATTACAGGCTCTGACACATCACCGGTTTAGATATTTTTTTTTTTTTTTTCTATATTTGAAGGAGAAGGATTTCAAACTCAGACCGACATTATGCCAATCGGGCCTTTTGGAACATCACCAGTTTAGATTTTTTTTTTTTTTTTTGATATTTCTAATATAACAGTGGAAAAATATAGAAAAGAGATATATTTGACTTGTCAACACAGCTGAGAAATGCCAACACGTACTCAAGCGCAGACACAGCCAATATTATTGACGTAGGCATAGCTCCAGGTCGATACATGAATATATATCTTATATATCGAGTAAGCAGGCAGGTGTCGCGAATAAGCAGGCAGCGGCAGGTGCCGTCTACATAATTCATATTTTTCCTTTTGTTTTTTCTACGTACCAACGTAATAATTACGTTCTAATATTAATTTCTTTTTATTTAAAATTTAAATTAATATTATTTTTTATAAAAGTTATTTTTAATCAATTACAGATTGATATAAACATATATTAATGTATAATTATATTTACAACTACATTTTTCCTTTTATCTATATCTCTTTCCACCTCTCCTGCAATATGTTCCAGTGTTCTACTCAGTTAAAACAATCCACCGCATCTCAGTGTATTCTAATAAAACACTTTCACTATTTTTTATTTTGTGTAAAATTAATATTATATATAATTATAAAATATGTGAATATTATATAATTATTTTCAAAAAAATAAAATTTACGATTAAAAATTAATTTTTTTATATAAATATTAATTTTTTTCAAAAAAATTACACAACACTTACATAATCTGCCAAAATCATTTCTCTTTTATGTAAATCCTCTTTGCTTTACCGCTTCACTCATTTTCAACCCAAAAGCAAACCAAACGATAAACTTTAAACAAGCTCGTTCAAAAACAAATTTATCGCCACTGACCACTGGGGGGAGACTTGTAAGAGAGAAAATTCTATAAAAATCTGAGAGCCCAAAAAATTTAGAAACAAATCCAATCCAAACAGAATTGAATAAGCCGATTAAAACCTGGAAACTAGCCGTACATGAAAGTTCAACCGCCTCTGTAATACACCAGAAAACAAATTTGACATCCAACCTCGAAACCCAAAAATATCTATGAGAATAAAAAAAAAAAAAAACTCACGCAAACAGAGTACGTCAATACACACGCGGGATGACGTAATAAATCTGAAACTGCTCTTCACATTCAGATCTCATCGACAGACCCCATTAAAAAAAAAAAAAAAAAAGGAATAAGTTTGGCATTCAACCGAGAAACCCAAAAAAGAAAAACTACATTTGGACAAAAACTCCTGCCAAAAAACAAACCAGGATCATTTAAAGAAAAAAAAAACACACACACACACACAAACTTGGAAAAAAAATCTCAGAAATTTTATCCTTTTCTTCAAAGGTTGCGACAGAGACGGTAAACCCACGTCTCATCCGTCCAAGGTCTCCACCGCATGAAAGAACCTAACATCACCACAAAACATGAAGAGGACCTTACTGGCCGCCATGGAAACGTACCGAACCCTTACTTGGAACGTTTTCACCTTCTGTCTCCCTCTGACGTTGCGAATGTGGGGTTGGGTTTACGTAATTCGGACGCTTCTGATGAATAACAGGACATGTACAAATCTTTATAATCCAAATTAATTAATTAATATTGTTTTTGCTTCTCTCTCAAAACACCTGATGCGGGACCAACAGATAAGGCTTGGATCCCTATATTTAATAATATTATTGATCAACAGAACCCATTGCCACCAAGAGATAAGCCAAAAAATTAGGGCAGTCCGCCTTCTCCAAATGTTCCATTTTCTTTTTTATAATATTGTTTTCTTTCCATAATGGAGAAAGTAATTATTGTGATGACATGAGTACACCACTGAGTTATCTCTTCTTTCCTAGGTAGAAGTTAACGTGCTGCATGCATAATTAATGCACAAAAGTGGCCGGCAATAAATCACCCACCTGCATCTGAAATTTAATATTTATCATATATATTGTTAGAGTCTTCCATCTCATATTGAAAATATAGAATTAAAAAAGAAAGAAAAAAGGCTTAAAATAGAAAAAAAAGATAGAAAATTGACCTCATTTTTCAAATTTTTATCGAACTACATCTAGTAATGCCATGCTTTCTTCTTTTCTATTTTAAGCCTATTTTAAAAAGGAAAGAATGAAGGCTTAAATTGACCTCATTAAGCTTATTTTAAGCATTTCTTCTTTCTTTTTTAATTCTATGCTTTCAATATAAGATGGAAGACTCCAACAGATATTGTCAGAAATATGGGATGATTTTTTAAAATTGACCTCATTTTCAAATTTTTATCGAACTACATATTTTAAACTTATATTAAATTTATTTAACATGTATATTATTAGAGTAGTTATATATATTATTTTATTTTCAAATCTTTAGTTCATATATTACTATGTATATTACTAGATTGAATGGATATATAATGCAGTGTAGTGATTTTTTTTCTTTCATCTTCTTATAAAAGCATAGAGAACTTTCAATTGGGAATGCGTGCTTTATGCTTAAATTTGAAAATAAAATTGAAAATAAAGTTTTACCAAATTAATTACATTCGACCACTCTATCAAGATGTTCGAATTTCACAAAATCTTAAAAATAGAGTATCAATCGTTTGAAAATCTTGTTAGCAGCTTCCTAATCATATATGTATATTTATTTTTTTATTATCTCAATTCAAAATTATTTTCATCATTCTCAATTTTAGTTATAATTAGTTGATATTTTGTTATGTCAATGTGAAATTTTATTAATCCATTTGTAATAGTTTTTATTTCTTTACTATTAATATTAGTAGATCATCTTGTTCTTCGCAATATATTTCAATTTCTGAAGTCGATACTTTCGTTCAATAACTTCTGTCGAGGGGCTAATTAGTTACGATTAGAAGAAAAAAAATAAAAACAATATTTTGATCCAGCTTACAAAAATTTGACTCTAAAGTGCCATGTCATCCTTGTCTAAGAGTTTTTAGAGATCTCATCACATCATATCATATCATATCATATCATATTAAAGTTTAAAACATATTCAAAACACAACAAAATTAGATCATCTCCATATAGTTATGCATAAGATTTTCATATTTGCTCTTTTTGCATAGTTCAAAAACATAATGCCAAAAATAAGCTTATGTCTACACTAATCATAACAAAAATACTTTTCTCTTTCAAACAAATTGCATGAGTAATGCCAAACAAATATTGAGATTGTTTCAAATTTCTTTTCAAAACATATCATGCACATTTTTTAAAAAATCGACCTCAGTTCAATTTTCTTTTAATGCAAACTTTATTATAGGAACCTCACTTACTTGAACTATTTAACTTTTTAGAATTTTTTTCACAATAATGCCGAACAAATGTTAATCCTCATCTAAAAAAACAGTCACATAACTTTCATAAATTTTCAATAGAACACATATTTTAATACTTAAACCTGAAATATCAAAATAACATTTTTTTTTAAAAAAAAAAAAAAAGTCTATAATTCCCGTAACCCTAAAGTATCATCACCTTCCAAATTTTATTGATATCCACTTAACAACCACTTGATTTAATTCTAATCCAATCACAAGTCTATTTAAAAATAAAACCCCGCTAGCCCAATAAACTATTATAACACTTGCTGTAACAAAAAAAATATTACCAGGTCCAAAATAATATAGGGCCCAAGTCCAACCCAACAGCATACATCTTTTACTTCCATAATTATTTAACATAACCTTAACAAGAAGCCTAGTGCGTAAACAAAGTCTATTTGATCCAAAGGTAGCCCCCAGCCCAAAAAAAATAAAACACAAGTTTGCATCTTTTATTGGGCTTTAATTGAGGAATAATACTAAGGCGACCGCTGGTGGCTCCCGCTGGGTCACCGCTGGTCAATTTTTATTTTTTTTTATTTTTTTTAATGATTAAGAAATTTTTTTTTAATATTAATATAAATTTTTTATATTTTTTAAAAATATTTAAAAGTATTAAAAAATATTTTAAAAAAAAAACAAAAAAAAAAACCTTTTTTTAAGCCTAACGGTGACTCCAGCGGGAGCCACCAATGGTAAGTGTATCATCGTCCTTAATTGAGACTATACGACCAAGAAAAAGAACAAGCTAGCAATGCTTCGGATGAAACTAATAGGGAGTCACCGGGGGGCACCGTGCGGCAGACTCGACGTGAGGGCAGCAACGAAGCCGTGACAAGGTGGCTAGGAGTGGCGGCAGAGCACGGGGAGAGAAAGATGGACAGAGAACTGTCATTTACGGCGGAGAGAGTGAGAACGTAGAGAGAGAGAGAGAGAGAGAGGGACTTAGGTACGGTGGTCCAGGGGGCATTACGACAAGCTGCGGCCGTGTGGTGTGGCCGTTTCCGGCAAGGAACGATGCCTGACAATGGAGGGAACGTGGTTCTACGGTGGTGTCCAAAGTTGCTCTGTTTCTCTTGCTTAAAACAGGGACTTACGTGCTCTGTTACGGTTCCTAAAAGCAGAGGCTAGTTGAGCAGAGAACCGAGAAGGTTGTTTGGTGGTTTGAAAAGGCCTGGGCGGTGGTGGTGCAAGGAGACAGGTAGGTTTCGTGCTGTGGACGTACTCGGTTGGGCTTCCGTGGGGGAAAAAGGCAGCGGTGCTCTACTGCAATGGAGGCTTATCACGGTGTGGAGGTGCAGTAGGCTATAATAGAAGTGGCTGCGGCAACTACGTGAAGGAGACCTTTCATTGAAACACGGGGCTGCGGAAACCCTATGTTGGAAAGCTATCAACATGCAGATTACATATACATTGATGAGAAATACTTTTTTCAGTCGGAAAATGCAGTCTGTCTACAAAAATATTTCGGCCCAAAACTAAATAAAAATATTCCACTGGGTTCATAAAAAATATCAAATGATTTTAATATAATTATTAGGCCCAATCAAAATACACATCTCATTAAAATAAAATTTTAAACCGATAACTTATTCTAAAAATTAATTGTTAACCTCAAGTGAGCTTACAAACCCAAACATTTTTAAAAGGGCTAGGTATTGGACTTTTTTTGGGTGGGGGAGGGCTTTCACTTGAAGAGGCCGAGAGGATTTCAAGATTTGTGGACTCCTATTGAGTATTGTATGTTTTCATCTTTTGATCTCTTTTGTTTTGTTTTGATTTTATCTTTGCTGCAATCTCATGATGGATTATGATATGTGATGTAGAATTTATGAAAAAAATCATATATGTTCATTCTATTCACTCTTAATTATTAATATCCAAACAACGTTGGAACTCTTATTTCATTTCCTTATGAAACTCTCAAACAAGAAAAACATTAAAATATTCTAAACTTATTTTATTTTTTTCATTCCATTATTTCCTCCAAAACAAGCTGTAACACTCTCACATCAACATACACCAACATATATATAACAATAACCAGAAATTTCAACCCAGAAATGTCAAATGTTGCATTAACATGAAACGATCAAACAATACTATTGCACACAAATTTAAACACACAACAATATTAAAAGTAGTACAATTAAAAGGTCCAACAAACAAAGTGGTAACATAGTAATATCGTTTCAACCGTAGTACGAGTTCCATTCGGCAGATCAACTACATATATATCAGTCATCTCTAACTTGATCAAGTGGAGCTGCTCGAATGTTTAAGTTGTCCGATCTTTGCAATGACGTCTTCATAGTATTGTTTATTCAATTTCATATTTTCCTCGATCACATTGTCGTTTGCTTGCGAATTCTGAACATACTTTAACCACCCATTCAAATGGCCAATGGCTTCTTCAATCTTCTTCTTAAGTGAAGGCACAAGCTTGGGACCAATCGATTCATCCGCCAAAGCATTTTTCATCTTGGAGACATAGCCCTCCAAAATTCTTTTAGCCTTCTCTTTCACGCTGGGGTTTTGCTCCCTAACAGAAACCTCCAGTACAACAGAAGACACCTCGATTTCAAGATTCTTAGTGACACTGTTCGTAGTCATGTCATAAGAACCTTCAATGATAAGATAAGATAAGATAAGATAAATTTATCATAGACTAGAATTCTATGAAGATATGTTAAAAATTTAATATTGGACGTTTCAATACGGCGATGAGACATGGCATTCTTAAAATTCTCAAACTTTTTCAATCATAATTTATTTTTCAAAAATTACTCAAACAAAAAATATTTTTTAATTTTAAATCTTCAACATTTTCGTTTAATTATTGCCTAATCATTATTTAAACACAAAAATCAAAAAAAAATTTAAAAACTTCAAAATAAAACACAAATTAATATAACCCTTTCAAACTTAAAAAAAAATATTAAAAAAATTTATTCAAACAGTTTTTTAACTTTATAATATTTTTATTTAAATTTTTCTCACTCATTTATCAAAATTCAATAAAACATTTGAATTCTAATAATTTTACTTTTATTTACAAAATTCTCAGATACTTCAGGTGTCCAAACGAACTTTTAGTACTCTTTACCTAATATTCTTAAAATTCTTAAAACGTTTTGTAATTTTATTTTTAAATACCACTCAAATACGAAATACTTTAGGATATTTTTATTCAATTTTTTTAACTCTCTTTTCTCAAAACTCAATAAAAACATCTTATTAATTCAAACCATGAGATGCTCCAAATGTCCAGACGAGCCCTTACTCTCTATCATATATAACCAAATTTGATTCTTCCGCTAAGCAACCTAGGCAGCTGCTAACGGCCTTTGCTAGTGGAAGAAGCCTCCAAATAAAATCTTCCAATCTTTCTTAAGGGAGGGAAAAAGAAAAGCTAGAGTTAAGATAAATTGATTAAGATACCGTTTAGATATTGAGTTGAGATAAAAGTTAAATAAAATAAAATTATTTAGAAACGTAAATGGTTTTGTATAATTCTTTAAAGAGGTAAAAACCCATTATATATAACTGCTTCTAAAAAGCCACTTGCAAAATTAAATTTAATAAAATCCTAGTACCTACATAGATCAACAATATTAATGTCTCAATATAGGCGATGTATTATAAAATCTTAAATATTCTTTTCTTTACAAAAACGATAGAAATGATATTTAAAAGTTAAATTTATTTAGAAAGTTGCACGCTTATAACTGATCGTAAAGAAAGAAAGAAAGAGAAATTACCACGATTCATGACGACCTGCAGGTTCTTGGCGTCAACACCTATCTTGAAGCGTTGCATGTCATGAGAGAATGCAACACACGATGGCGTCGTTCTATTCCCTTGATCAAGAGGTGGAAGAGGATGGCAGCCTTTTTATAGATCGAATTTGTTTCCAGCTTCCTGACGGATCGAGTACAGATAGTCCTACTGTTACAAGTCAATATATATACGAGTGATCAGTTGCATGCCACACGTTTATCTGAAATGAAGATTCCATTCATTTTGATAATATATGGACAATGTGACCATATCCCAAGTCAGTGATTTCGTCTCCACGAGCCATGGACACAACCAAGCAACACGTTTATCTGAAATGAAGATTCCATTCATTTTGATATGGACAATGTGACCATATCCCAAGTCAGTGATTTCGTCTCCACGAGCCATAGACACAACCAATATTGTTGATAGGCCGGAAATGTTAAAGTTGTCCTTTGTCATACGGTGTATTGGAGTTTTGAAAGTTGAGTGTATTTAATAATGCATTATTGAGAACAAGAGTAAGATTGATGAGATAAAAATTTAAAATATTCTTTATTATTATTTTAAGATTTAAAAATATTGAATTAGAATTTAAAAAAATTATATTATTTATTATATTTTAAATAAAAATTTAAAAAAATTATAATAATAAAATAAAAAGAGATGAAAATTGGATTTACTAACAAATCAAGTCGGTCACAGGTCAATATCTGATTCCCTATCTCCGGATGCAATCATTCCTCCAGCCTGCCATTTTAGACGTCCAAACGATCACAAAAGTCTTGTCCGCCGGAAATGTTCAAGTTGTCCTTTGTCAGACGGTGAGTTGGAGTTTTGAAAGTTAAATAATGCATTATTAAGAACATAAGATTGATGAGATAAAAATTTAAAATATTATTTATTATTATTAATATTATTTTAAGATTTAAAAATATTAAATTAAAATGTAAAAAAGTTATATTATTTATTATATTTTAAATAAAAATTTAAAAAAATTATAATAATAAAATAAAAAGAGATAAAATTTGACTTACTAACAAATCAAGTCGGTAGTGTAGAAAAGTAAAAGATGCGGGTCAAATGCTACCTACTATCTTACATCATATATTTTATATATTAAAATATTATTTTTTATTTTTTATATTATATCTTATTTTATTCCTATTAAATTAATTAAATTATTTTATTTATCATCTATATATTATATATTTATTATTGAAAAAATGAAAAAAAATTAAAATAAATATAATATATGAAATGTGAGGATGACAAGAAGAATTTTTCAAACCTTTATATATATATATATATATATTTTGCTTCTCTTGCACATGAAAGGACGAAGTATGAATTAAAAGAAAACTAATTAAAATTATATATATCACTACCCCTTTACATATTATATATCTGGTCTTGCTGCCCGCCCGACATTTCCTCTCTACTTTGTAATAATTGGTAAACTTGGTGAGCAAGACTGCAGTGTGTGTGACTGAGAGAGATCCGTTTATATATATTAGGCAAAAATATCAAATAAAAAAATATTTTATAACATAACAAGTCTTATTAATGATAATTAATTTTTTTAACTTTTTTAAAATGAGATACTTTTTTACAAAGACTTGTATAATATTTGACTATTTAAAATTTATACAAACATTTCTCTATTTATTTATAAGCTGATTTTTGTACTCCAAGTATACCTCTCTGTTTAAAATATAGATCTTACTAAAAAGTATACCCCATTTGGCAGCTCATATATGCCAACTATCAATAAAAATGATTTTTTTTCCCATCATATATCACAACCATAAATAAGTCATTTCCCTTTAAAAAAAAAAAACTCAAAAAATTTAAAAACATTTTTTTTTATTTATCAATTCAAATGTGATGCTAAATATCATTTCTTTTAATTGGGATAATTGCAAAATCAATAGGTAGATTTCCACAAATTAAAAATCTAAGAATCTTTTTAAAATAATTGGAAAATGACAAAAATTGATTGGGTAATTAATCCTTTTTCCATATCTACATCTATTTCACGTACGTATATATGCTGGTTTAGATTCAGAAATGAGATAAAATAATTTTAGATAAAAGATGAAAATTAAATAAAATATTATTATAATATTATTTTTTAATATTATTATTGTTTTAGAATTTGAAAAAATTGAATTGAGATTTGAAAAAATTAAAATATTTATTATATTTTGTGTGTGGATTTAAAAAAGTTATAGTGATGAAATTAAATGAAATAAAACGTTTTCTGAAACCAAACGGATTAAAGATAATAAGTGAAAGAAGTTAGATGATCCTCTCAGCACCACCTAAAACATCTCATGCCAACCATAGAGATAAAGTACACCACTCTTCCTCCTCTTCCCTACTTACTTTTAACTTTAATGCTGACCCAAAAATAATTTTCAAAGACTTTATATCCACGAGTTTATTAGAATTTTGTACCAGTTGATGCGTACTGCTTTAATCATTCCTCAAGGTTCCATACTATATCATGACAAGTCATACAGATTTAAAATCACAAAATTTATTATTAACTAATCAAAACTCAAAAGGTTATAACCCTCAAATGAATATAAATGTTCATGGCATAACCAGCTTGTTCATGCAAGTATACATTTTCTATCAAATGTCTAAATGAATTGGATTGAATCTTTAGCAATTGAGATTTGGCAAGGAACATTGAATAGCTTAATACTTTATCTACTTTCCTTTTTCTTTTTGAGTTCTCAATTCACAAATGAACTGGTTGTGAGCATCAGTGTTCTAGATTCTCATGCGAGCAACACTGAACCTAGTTGCAAAATATGGAGCTAGAAAATAATAGAAGAAAGTCATTAAAACAAGCTCTATTAAGTATACAAGAAGCGGTCCAAAGAAATCAAGAATGGAAGAAGAAACTTCTTAACATATCCATAGAACACTCATTTTCTTCAAAGCTTCGACCAATTATTTCAATCCACAAACACCACATGATATACAAAAATAATAGAAGTGAAAATAACGATCCTCTTTTTTCCAGTTTCTTAGCACTATCTCAGTTCCATCGCTGCACGATAGAACCCAAACTTCTTAACATATCCATAGAACACTCATTTTCTTCAAAGCTTCGACCATTTATTTCAATCCACAAACACCACATGATACATAAAAGTAATAGAAGTGCAAATAACGATCCTCCTTTTTCCAGTTTCTTAGCACTATCTCAGTTCCACTGCTGCACGATAGAACCCACAATAACCCCTCCACATTAATCCCAAATTTGGAAGCCACTACGCACACACACATAGAGAGAACTTCTGTTAACTCACCCCCAAAGCTTCACTGTGCACCACCACCCCTTGCCACAAAAAAAAAAAATTCCTCCACTAAGACAAATGAGAACCTCTTAACACTACCACGGCACCACCAATAGCACCCATTATCACCGTAACACACAAATCTCATTTTCCTTATACCCACAAAAAATGAAAAAAAAAAATATGAAAACCTCAGTAAGAAATTCCAAGACGATTTTGAGCATCGGGTAAAATGAAAAAAAAAAATTGTAAAACTATAGCAAGCATTGGCATCCTTCTTCCTCTTTGGAAAGGGAAAATGTTTTTTGGAAAACCGGGGGGGGGGGGGGGGGGGGGGGGGGGGTGAAGGATTTGGTGCGGATGATTTTGGGGGTAAATAGAGGATGTTGTTTGGTGCAGTGCGTTATAGTAAAGATAAATTAGAACTTATACTTGGCATGTTCTTATTGGGGGATGTTATTTGAGGATAAATAGTTTGATCGGTTGAAAGGATTTCTCATATATATGCATATATTTTTTTATTAAAATATATTTTTTAACGATGTTGTAAAATTTTTTAATGACGTGTAGCCATGACTCATGTTGATAAAAGAGGATCTCCACGGTCCATCCCATCAGCACTTTTGATTTTAGTAGTGCTACCGTTCGCCCTCCAAATCATTCTTTTCATTTTTTTATTGTAAATATATATATATATATATATATATATATATATTATTCCTACTCTTTATTCCAAACTAGAATATCATAAAAATCAATTTTTTTTTTTGTTAATTGAGATAGATCATACTTTTATAGCTTTCAATAGTATTAAATAAAGTCATTTTTACTAAACATTTACCTCGTTTGATAACACAAATGAGATGAGATGAAACTTAAATAAAATATTATTAAAATATAAATTCTTAAAATTACTTTTTTTTAATTTGAAAAAAATTGAATTATTTTTTGTATTTTATTTTGAAGTTTGAAAAAATTGTAATGGTTAGATAAGATATTTTGTGTAACCAAACAAGGCCTTAATTAATTTTTATTAACAAACACAAATTCCTTCAGTGCTATGTATAATTTCAATTCCATAATAATTATATATTTCTAGATCTTTTATTCCAAATTTAATTATTTATTTTAATTTCTTACTAATTTCTAAAATTTAACCATTACAAAATATTACCATTGGAAAATACAAATTTTGACAAAAAATTATACTATTGTTAAAAGTGTAATAATTTTGAAAATATCATCAAACCTGAAAAAATTATTTAAGTTTTTGTTTAAAATATTCACTAGATAGTAATAGTTCAAAATATAAGAATAACGAGTAGTTAAAATTGTAAAAGGAAGTGAGAAAAAATAATAAAGAAATAAGAGAAAGATTTTTTTTATAGAATAGAAAAATAATGAGTGAGATGTAATAGGTTTCTGAAAATTGAGTAAAATTTAGGAAAATATGACTTTTAACTAAAATTTAAGGAAAATTTTGTTTTTTTCTAAGAATGCTTAAAATTTACATAATCCGACACTATATTTATATAAATATCCGACACTAATAAAAAGTTAATATTGTTATTTAATATTGTTATAAATATCCGACAGTATATTTCTATGCTTAAAATTTTGTTTTTTTTCTAAGAATGCTTAAAATTGACAAGTTGGTATATAATTATTTCTATAAAAATTAACAGATTTGTTGTCAAACCATAGACGCATATGTACAGACATTGGTTTTTTCAAGTCTTTTTATATTACGAATAAAAGTCTTTTATATTAATATATATACATACACACTAGGTCGGAGCAGCGTGGAGCATGTTTGCCTAGTTAGGTGAAGGCTGATATGTATAAATATTTTCTAAACTCCATAAAGAAGATGGTCATGCAGGTGTTTTGAGAGAGAAAAAAAAAAAGTGCTGCCTTTTTTATTCCCCTGCATGCATCAAACGAGAAATGTTGCATTAATTCTACTCCCTATTTTATGTTATTTAGTATTCTAAAGCATTTAATTTTTGTTAAAAAATTAAACAGTGGGTTAAATAAAGTATTTAACTTTTGTTAAGAAATTGGACTGCCGTGTGTGCTCCATTTCCAGACAAGAAAAGAGAAAACTCTACTTCCCGTGCCCCATTCATTTTTCTTTGCTTGATTCTCTTAAAAGTTAGTGTTAATTCGCATGTTTAGGGCTCCATGCATTCCTTTTTCTTTCTAAAAAGTAAGTAAGGACTGCTCCTAAATATATTATCAATGTTTAACCCCACTGACCACCAACCCACCAAGTCAACAAAGATTTAAAAAAATAAAAAATAATAAAAAAACCTCTACTTGGCAAATTGGCAATACCTCATTGGCCATTGATTTTATCAAATCATTTTCCATTGCTATTTTTATTTTTATTTTTTTTAACAAAGCTATATGCAGTCTCCTGGTGCAAGAACTGGGCAAACACTGACTAACTTGGAAAAATAAAAACGCATCGTTTCATCTATGCAATCCCATTTCCTCATATCTTCAACTCTCCCTCCTTTCTCTCTGTGTTTCTCTCATTTGAAGACCTTTTGTGTTTCTCTCCCTCAAAGCCCTTCCATTTCCCACCAAGTGCTCACCTCCATCGAAGACCTTCCCAAGTTCTCACCATAAGAAGAAGAGAAAATGCCACTAAAAGAAGAAATACGGCTGAAAGAAGTTAGGAGCTTGACTTTCTGTAAATGTTTAAAGGAGGACTTCCATGAGAAGAGGAAAATTCATAAAATTAGAGAAAAGAGAACGAAATAAGGAAGAAAAAGATTGAATGGATTATCTTGAATCTGGCCTTGCTGTTGTAACACAAACAATCGAAAGAAGAAAATAAAATGCCTCTTAAACAAGAAGTTTTGTTTGAAGAAGTTAGGAGCTAGATTTTTTGGAGTTTCTTCAAGGAGTTCCATTTCCCTCTCTCGAAGCCTCTGTAGTTGGAAGTTGCCGCCCTCCCTCCCTCAGTGTTGTGATGAAAGTCTGAGACAACCCACACTGAATCGCCTTCAAAACCTCATCCTTTTAGTTTCGTCTCCCTCGTAGCCTCCCTCCTTTCGTCATCCTCCCTTCATCTTCATCTTTTCCTTCCATGAAGCCTCCCTTTGTGGTCGCCCTTAACCCTTCCTCAGGTATAGATCCTGAACCCTAACCCTAGCCTGCCCCTTCTCCTTCATCCCGAAACCCAAACCTTAGAAGAAGGTGATCTAGGACTCTAGTAATCGAAGGCAAGCATTCCTTCAAAGTGAAAAGTATGATTTTCCATATATATTTTATTTCTTTGTTTGGTAATTGTTAGGTAATAGCATTTCTTCGACTATGACGTATTTTTTTTTTTTTTTTATTTATTACATGAGTAGGACCTTATTGAAGTATTCATTCAAATTCTTGTGTATATTAAATTTTGTTTTCCATATTATAGATTTTGAGCCTAGACTGGGAGGGATGAAGTGGCTTAGCCCCTGGCCCCTCTGGTTTTGAATGGTTATCATAATTTTGTTTACTATTTAATTTAGAAAATGATTATGATAGAATTTATATTACATATGATAGGTGAATGGCATTAATATTGTCATACTCCGTATTTATGTGTATTTTAATTAATTATTTATTTCATTTATTAAGATTATAGGCTTTCTTGTTTTAAATTTTAGTTGATTTACGTTGTATTATTTTACGATTTCTAGCTGTAAAATTTAATTTAATGTGTTTCTTGTTATTAAATATTGTTCATTATTTAAATTGCTATTTATTTTAAATTATTTTATTGTTTAATTGTTGGATTTTATTATTTTATTTTATTTAGTTAATGCGTTTAAATTATTTTATTTAAATGGCTATTTTGAAATCATTTTCATTGGATCAGTTTTGAGATCCCGAATTAAAAAGAGTGGACCTCCCTGTCCAATTGCTAATGAATCAAGACAACTATTCGTTCCAGTATAAATAGTCATTATCCGTTCTTCCACCGTGAGAGGGGTTGATTGAGATTGTTTGAGCAACTCACATGATCGTTGACCTCTTGCCAATTGATTCTAAGTAGCTTTATTGAGATCAGAAGCGAATTGTGCAAAGGCTTTCTTTCCATTTTCTTTTTTCATTTTCCTTTTCCTTTCTTCCTCTTTTTCTTTCCTCTTTTTTCTCTTTCTCCCCCTTTCCCTTCAGCTCTTGTGCTACCCCTTCCCCAAACCCGTTTCCCTCTCTCAGAGCATTGGCAATGGCCTCGCCATTGCCATATGCAAGTTTAAAATAGCCAGCGTGAGAGAGGTTTATCACCTGCAATGGCCTGGTCAAAAACAGAAGGTTTGACATAAAGGCTACAGTAATTGTTGGGTCCTCGCCAACAATGAAGAGCTACTGTACCGAGTCTATCCAATTGTTTAATCATTTTTCTTGTACCGGTTTTCTCTCATTTCCCTCGGTTTACCGTTTTCCCCAAAATCACAATTTCTCCTCTGCAGCTTCTCCCGAACGAAGCTCTCTCCCCATTCGGCCTTCCTCGTCCAGCTCCCTCGAATCATCTGCAAGGGTTGCCTTCTCCAGCAGACGCTGTCATCTCCGAGCTGTCGACGGTAAGTTTCTCTTCCTCTCTCTTCCTCTCTCTTCCTCCCTCTTCTCCAATTTACTGAGCAACATTTTCGTGCCCTATTTTGCCCAGCCATTATTGAATCACTTGACCGAACAGTAGCTTGCTAACCGATTGGAAGGCATCGGTTTGCTCCACCATTCACGCCGGCGGTTCGAAGACCCACCAATCCGACGCTACCGTCGCCCCTGTTTGGGTAAAATCTAAATTTTTTTTCTGTTTTGTTTTTGAAGATGAAATCGTATACGGTAGTCCACATTGCTTGTATTTTTTCCTGCGTTTGGGTGAGAAATTGGTGGCATAGTGTAATCTGGAAGTGCTTGGTTTCTTCTGAGATGTGTTTGACGTTGTGATAGCAATCCTGAAATGGAAGTGAAAAATTTCAGTGCCAAGAGGGGCACTGAATTTAGGTTTTCAAGTATTTAGGTTTTCACTTTCAAAATTCCATGAACTACTTCAATTTTCAGCACTGAATTTCAATTTGCAAGAATTTAAATCATCCAATACAGGATATTATTTGTACAGTTCTATGCAAACTAATAAATTCTAGACTAAAAAAATAAAAAGGAAATAGAAAGTTTTAACCCAGCATGAGTAATGAAGGTTTCTGTTCAAGATCAAGCCTCATATGCACAGATGCAAATGTCTCCCAGAACCTGATGCCTAGTTAGCAGCCCTCATTGGGACAAAATAAAAGTGGTCACTTTGGAATAGCTTTAACTCAAACTGATCTCTTTGGAGCTTCATAAACCTTGATTCAGTTCTCCAATCTCGAAGTGTTACTTGAACATCAAAGCTAGAAAAATCACTAACAGGAAACATAAAATCCAAATTAAGCAAACTTTTTGGAATAAGAAAAATGGATATATTGTGAGTACTGTCCAATGCACCATAGCAGCATAAGGAAGCAATATTCTGTGCTAATATAACTAGGTTACTCAAGTGTTTATTTTTTTAATTCAAGCTAATGTGTATGGTAAGGATTATCTTGATCTAAAGTTACCAGGTTTTTAGGGTTGAATTATCTTATATTTAGAGGTTATGACAACTATGTAAGAGAGTCTGACTAGTATTACAACTATGTTAACGATCTAATTTGTATTAGCTTTTCTTTTGTCTTTAGAGAGATGTAGGTATTCCTTTGTATACGTCCTGTGGCTTTGCCTACTCTTGGGAATAAAGTTTCTTATTAATTATTAAAGTTTCCTCATGAACTCGTTGTGGTAGACCTAACAATCCTGAAATGGCAGTGAAAAATTTTTGAGACATACAAGTAAATTGATCTGTTTTTTACAATTCTCTTGCATTAGTTTGCAGTTTCGACTTTGTCAGTGTTTAAAGTTACAAAGTAGGAGTTCAGTTAGGTGTTTTGGAAGTTGGTTCATGCCTCTATTAATCTGTAAATAGAGCATAAATAAAGACTGGTTTCACTGGGGCCTGTTTGGTTTGGGAAGCAGGATTTGGTAAAAGGAATGAAACTCATGAATATGTTTGATTAAAGGTTCATGTAGTTTATTTATGTTTAATTTAAGAAGGAAAGAGTTTGGTAGGACCTTAAAACCTTCCAAGCATAATGATGCCTTTCATTGATTGCTTTTATATGGACTGATCTCCCTTTTTCTTTTTATTAGTTAGTATTCATTTATTTTTTTACTCTTTTTTTTTCTTTCTTTCCTTGTTTCAATTAGTATTCTTTCTTCAAATGTCTTTGTTTCTAGCCATGTTTCTGATAATCGGTTTGCTTGTATCAATTATGAAATTCTCCTTGGATCTCATGGCCATGTTCTCATTTGGTTCTACAAAATGATGTCACTTTAAATGATATATGGACTGAAAAATAGCAATCGGGTGTTGACTATTGGGCATTGATTGTCTGACTCCTTGAAATATTAATATTTTTCAAGGATGGACACACATTTTGATGATGACCTCTTCTTCACCACTCTATTGCAAAGTGGAGGAGGAGGTTGTGATAGCACCCCAACGCAACATGATAGTGTTGTTGTCCAAGCAACTCCCAATGACGGTGAAAAGAGGCATTTTTCAAAAAAAGTTCAACGAGGTGCATCTTTCACCGTTGAAGAGGATAACCTCCCCGTCTCAGCTTGGCTCAATATTAGCATCGATGCAATTAGGGGTACTGATCAAAAGTCCACTCAAATGTGGGAAAGAATTACAACATTTTATCATGAATATAAAAAACCGAACATTGCCAATCGTTCTGAAGGGTCTTTGATGAATCGGTGGTCCACGATTAAAAAATGGACCAATAAATTTTGTGCATATATAGCACAGGTAGAGTCATTGCACCCAAGTAGTGCAACAGAGCAAGATAAGGTATGTACCCTAAAACCTTTTTCCATTTAATTATTTTGTGGACTTACTTATGAACTAATAGAAATTAATTAATTTTTGTAGATTGAGAAAGCAAAGGTGTTGTACAAAGAGATTGTTGGAAGTAATTTCACAATGGAGCACTGTTGGTGTCTTCTTATACACCAACCAAAATGGCAGCAACACATCTCAACCGTTGGTAAGAAGAGAAAGTCACCTGAAAAGGTGACTAATATTGTTGATGTTGACCAAGCTGAGGAGGACATAGAGGTTCTTGCTGAGAGACCTCCAGGCAAAAAGGCTGAGAAAGAAAGGGAGAGGAAACGGAAGTCCATGGAAGGCAACGATGGTGAGATCAAGACTGCTTTGGCCAAAATGACCGAGGATCGAGCGACTACCATGGAAGAGCGTAGGAATGCAACCCTGAAGGCAGACCTAGAGAGATCAGCAATATTTGAACTGAAAAAAAAAAATTATGAAGCGAAAATGATGTTACTAGATTTAAGTACCCTGAATGCCATGCAAGCAGAATATTTTGGCTACATTCAACGGAAAATTTTTGAGGAATATCGGAAGGAAATCGGGTGGACATCTACATCTCCTTCGACACCTTATGGAGGTGTCTAATTTATAAATGAAGTCCATGAAGATTATTTTGTTGATAGTAGTGGCATTTTTTGTGGACTGTTGTTTGTATATTTATGGACTATGATGGAAATATGAGAAAGAGTATTATGGATGTTAGTGTTATTCCAAGCAACATAGTATCTCTTTCTAACTATTTGATTAATTTTTGAGATGTCAGGTTATAACATTTCCATTAACAATATTCTAACATTGTAGGTTCATAGAGGTTATTGTGGAAATGTCACTTAGAATAACCTTGAATTTGAACAAGAAAAAATATCGAAAATTCAGCTTGGATATTCCATGAACTACAAAGAAAATAAATTAATAAACTTTGCTTCAAGTTGAATATTGAATTAACAATTACATGAACTCCAAATCTAAATTATAAAATAGAATTAGAAATCCAAATTAGGTACGTCCATGAATATTCCATAAATGATCGATAAGGTCAGCCTGGAGTTGACTATGAGTGCCTCTATTTCTAATTCGATGATGTTGTGCAATGAACTCTATGAATTCAGGTATATTACCACGTGAAATTGGCTCATCTGGAGTCTCTTCCGTTTGTTCATAAATGAATTGATCAGCCCCGAGATATAGATGCCGCTCATCTTCAACGATCATATTATGTAAGATAATGCATGCGTACATAATGTCTTTTAGTACTTCAAGACGAAAAAACCTTGCAGGTCCACGCACAATTGCAAATCTACCTTGGAGTACTCCGAATGCACGCTCCACATCTTTCCGAGTAGACTCCTGGTAAGCGGCAAAGTGTTTTTTCTTATTTCCCTGAGGACATGGAATTGTTTTCACTAATGTTGCCCACGAAGGATATATACCATCTGCAAGATAATATCCCATTGTATATTCATGACCATTGATTGTGTAATTGCACGTAGGAGCACGACCTTCGGCCAACACAGCAAAAACAGAAGAACGATCAAGTACGTTGATATTGTTATGCGATCCAGGCAAACCAAAAAAAGCATGCCATATCCAAAGATCATAAGATGCAATAGCCTCTAAAATAATAGTTGGTTCATTTACATGACCAGAATACATACCTTTCCATGCAGTAGGACAATTCTTCCATTTCCAGTGCATACAATCAATGCTACCCAACATACCTGGGAATCCACGTCTTTGTCCGGCATCTAGTAACCTCACTATATCACTGCTGTTTGGAGATCTCAAATACTCATTGCCAAAAATTGAGACAATTGCCTTAACAAATTTCTTCATGCTTTGCCGTGCCGTACTTTCTCCAATTCTGATGTACTCGTCCATTAGATCTGCAGTGACCCCATATGCTAGCATCCTAATCGTTGCAGTCATCTTTTGAAGGGAAGACAATCCAAGCCTCCCACTAGCATCTCTCTTTTGGACAAAATAATCATCGTGGGAGACTACTGCAGCATGTATACGTAAAAAAAGATCACGACTCAATCGAAACCTTCTTCTAAAAAGATGGGGCGGATATGTTGGTGTTTCAGCAAAATAATCATTCCAAAGGCGTTGATGACCTTCGAATGAATCACGTCTAATGAACCTACGACGTTGAGGAGTACGACGAGGTGTAGAAGATGTTCCCTCGGATATCATTGCAATTGCTTGCATCATATCCAACTCATGATCAGAATAATCATCATCAAAATTTGAAAAGGGATCCATAACAAATTAAGGGAAGAAAAATAGAGGGTTGGAGGAATGAAGTTTGGCTCTTGATGAGTAAAGGATGAGTCTATTTATAGAATTTGATCCTCAACTATTAGTTACAACTAAAAAAGTTGATAAAAGAAGAATGGTTGGCAAAAATTAGTTCATTCAAGAATTGTAGATGGTGATTGGTTGTTATAGAAAGTTGTTGGGAAAAATTAGTTCATTCAATAATTGTAGATGGTGATTGGTTGTTATAGAAAGTTGTTGGGAAAAATTAGTTCATTCAATAATTGTAGATGGTGATTGGTTGATGAAGAAAGTTGTTGGCATGTTTGTTGACTTCAACCACAATTCTAAATATAAAAGTTGGGTAAAATAAATAGTTAAATAATAATTTATTTAATAAAGTTATTAATTAATATATTAAGTGTATTTGTAAAATATAAAAAAAAATATTATTAAAATATATAATATTTTATTATTATTTAGACTTCAAGATAGCTAGTCCAATGTGGACTAATCTATTTAAAAATCTATTTTAGATAGATTAGTCCACATTCTAGCTAAATTATGGACTTGGCAATGGCTAGGCCATTGCCAATGCTCTCAGCTCACCTAGCCTCACTGCTAGCCATTAGCAGCTCCCCTCACTCTAGTGACCTTTCCCCAACCACCGGTCCCCCCCCCTTGCGGCCTCTCTCTCTCTCTCTCTCTCTCTCTCTCTCTCTCTCTCTCTCTCTCATCGCAGCAACCAACCTGTAGCCCCTCCCCTCGATCTCCTTTTCCTCCATGCTCCACAGTGACGCCGCCGCAGTCCAACCCCTCTCAACATGCTAGCGGCCCTTCCCTCCACCAGACGCAACCACCGTAGCTCCCCTCTTCCCCTTTCTTTCCCGAAATGCTTCTCTCTCTCTCTCTCTCTCTCTCTCTCTCTCTCAGCTTCTTTCCTCTCTGCAGCTCCCAGTGCCGCCATGGCACACGTACAGCCTCATGCTGCCAGTTGTCTCCCCCTTCACCAATTAACCCCTAGCCACCAAACCAACCCCTCACAGTAGCCCCTTTCCCCCATATGAGCACAACCCAAAATGGGTTTCCCCCTCTTCACACTTCCAGATCTGCCGCCCACGCTACCATCCACATCCTCTGGCCACTACCACTAGCTCCACTAGCCTCCCTTAGCTCCTCCTTGCCTAGCCCAAGCTTTCCCTAGCTCTCCTCTCCATTTTCCATTTTTAGACCCGCGACCATTACTCGAAAAACATTGTCCACCTCTACTTTGCCACTTTTGGCTTGATCTTTGATCTTCCAGAGTTGCATTTCATCATTGTAATTAATTTTCCAAATAATTTTATGAGATTTAAATATATTTTTATGCTAACACATTTTTCTGCAATCTATTTGGTTGTGCCAGATCTTGGATCCGAGGAGTTTGGATTTTTTGGGTCGAATTGAAGGTTTGGCATATTTGAGGTGTTTGGGTATTTTATATGTTGTGTTTGGTGTCATGTTATTCATCACATTATTGCATGCATGTTCATGTGTCATAAATGAAAACTTAGTTTTTATGAGAGAAATGATTTTTGGGTGCGTGCTTATCAAGACCCCAAGCCGAGATGATGCATTATCTCAGTGGAGCTCATTTGATCACTCGAAAGCATAAGAGTGACGTCCCCTTAGTTGTTGCTAGGCGACAACGAGATCGATCATGATGGTAACGCTCTCGTGTCAACTCCGTGGCTCCTCTGCTGGTGGGGGCTAGAGGGTGCGTGGCCACGAATGCGTTGGGCGTGGAACTAGACATCGCTTGTTACGAAATCATACGCATGGTCGTTACTCGTGATTTGAGAAAGAGAGCCAGGGTATACGGATGGTCCCTAGGGAAGATTATGATGCATACAGAATAATTTGGATAATGGACAATTTTTTGGAAAAGTGGCGGGTTTTGACAAATAGATATGAGAATCATTTTATGGAAAAATTGTGGTTTTATACTTGGGCCATTTTCTAGGAAAATGACAGTTGTATCTATTACTGGACTTGTTTTTCAGCCAAATGGCATGCAATGGAAAGTAATTATTTCTGGAAAATGATGGTTTTGAGCTCATGCATATTTCAACATGTGCATGCATACATATTGATTGTTTAAATGTATTTTTATCTTGTGAGTTGTTTGGTTAGTTACTTATTGAGATTCACAAATCTCACGTTGTATTCAAACCCTACGGTTCTATTTTATGGAATCATAAATTTTGATATAGATGAGAACGTTGAGCCTAAGGTTTTGGCTCCCTCGGAGGAGTGACCTGGGGTCACATTATCGTGTCATGGGATTCATTTCCCGCTTTTGATAATGTATTTTGGTTTTTATTATATTTTCATTGGATAACTGTATAATCATTGGAAATGCTTTGATTTAAGTGATTCTGTATTTAAAGTTCTAGTACTTAAATGACTATCCTTTAATTTATCTACTACGACTTTTGTTATACATTTTTTGCATGTACACACACTTAGCACTCGTCATTGAGGTGCGTGACCCGTGTTGTCATTATCTCGACGTCACAATTTTCTTATTTCCGTACATGGGAGTCGGGGGCGTTACATATGGCATTAGAGTGGTTCAGTTTTGTGTAAAGCCACATGTCCCGTAGGAGTAGTACTAGAAAATTTTAAAGTTTTAAATTGAAATTATTTTATTTAAGTTATGTTATTTTATTTGTTTTATTTTATTGTATGTTATTTTATTTTATTGGTTTTATGTTATTTTATCTTCCATTATCTTGTTTTATTTTATTTTATTTTACTATATATATATATATATATTTTTTTTTTTGTTGAGAAGGGAGGTTAAGTCTTACACTATGGCAGGAAGATTGTACGACCGATAGTGCCATTGATAGGTATGAATATTTAGTATAGCAGACCTGAACTAAGAACTCTTAGCAATTTGGTCTTTTTTTTTTTTCTTTTTTTTTTTTTTTTTTTTTAATGTCGAGGCTTGAAGGGAACGACATGGTTTAGGCGATCTCTTTGGAGTAGGAACTCAAGTTGCAATTGAGGAAGGAGATAACTTTAAATCTTTTCGGATACTTGAGGTCTATAGAATAGGAGCTTGTAAGTAAAATGAACTTCAAGAATAGATTTATGAGAATTTCATCTAAAATTTGAGGCCCTATATATTTTATGAAACAAGTTTATGGGATTTAAGGTGGGAGATTCAACAAGCATTTGAGGGATTAATTAAATTAGAAGTTTTAGATCTTGTTGACTCCAATAAGCAATTTGATAACATTTGAGGCTTTAGAATCTACAAGCTTTATAAGGCGATTGTAGTTTTTAATTCCACAGGCTTGGTATGCTAGCTTGATTAGTTTGTAACCATTAAAATGGAGTTGATCAAAGTTGAGTTATTGATATGGAAATCTTTCAGGAGAGTATTTCTTTGGGGGATTAAAGGTAATGATCTAGTTTGTTTATTTTTCTGAGAATTGAATATATCGATCAAGTTATGAAAATGATTGTTTTTAGCTCGAGGTTCTAGTAGCAAGTTCAAGATTTGATCCATATCAAATTTAAGTATAATAGGTGGTGCAAATTCGGGAAATGATTCTTGTTGATTTTGAGGATATAGGTCCAGATGATGGAAATGGTAGTAATGGATCGCGTGTACGTTTGGAGGAGTATTGGTTTTGGCTAATGATGCATGAGATCGACTTGTAGTAGTTGTGCATGTGTATGGATTTCGGAGAGTACAGGTCCTTGTTTCATTTTTGGCTTGGAAGAAGTGATGTTGGTAGGTGTAGAAGTGGATTTGATATGATAGTAGTAAATTCAAAAGATTTTAGCTTTAGGTTTTCAGCGAGTCAATCTGAGTGTGCAGTTAAAGCATGATACCCAATAAAATGATGGTTGACAGTAATTGCTGTGATTATCTTCAGGAATTAGATGTGACTTGAGGTCACATAGGAATTTAAATTTTTGAGGTTATACTTTCCTTTGGAGATTGAGCGTTCAGTTGGGAGAATTATGGACATTGTTACCTAATTTGAAAAGAAATTATTGGGTCATCAATGTGTGGTGTATGATCAAACTTGGAAGTTAAAGCTTAGGCATCAATGGTGGATAACATAACCAGATTTATGAGGTAATAAAGCACTAGGATCAAGGAGTGTAGTGCAATAGTTTTGGTAGATTGGATATTTGAGCAACATGGCCTGCCTTGAGGTTTAATCGTAATGTGCAATTGAAGGAACTATCAATGCTAATACTAGAGCTTATGAGAGTAGAAGTAGGTGGGCAAGCTACCTAGAAGGTTTCAATAATATTTTGGTGAATTCAATGATGGTTTGTATTGAGTTTAGTTACTGCCAAATTAGATAATATTTGAAATTTAGGTGTTCAGTTTTTAAGTATAGGTTGTCGGGTAAAAGTTTATAGGCGCTCTTATTAGTTGGCTAGGATGGATTCGAGCCTTTTAGGATATGTTCTTTATCTTAGATGGGGCGTGTGTGTTTTTGAGATGATGATACTTGATTTCAATTTGGGATGCTGAGGTTGATTGGTACTGGTTTTCTACTAGTGATCATTAATGTATTTTGCGGAATATTAATTTTGATTAAGGTAGCAAGAACCAACTAAGGGATATGTGTGATAATTTGTGATTTTGGGTGGCAGAGTATCTTCTACCAAAGATGTAGCAAGAGTTTTATTGTTAGTATGTGTCGAGCTAGCTTGTATTTGATAGTGTTAATTTATGAAGGGGTAATTTTATGCATTTGGTGAGCTAACATGTTTAAGGAATAGATTTGCTACTGTTTTATCTGTGTAAGGGTGACTTAGGGGTGTGAAATGGTTTTATTTTGGGAGGTGGCCCACCACGACCCAAAGGCTGTTATATCCTAAGAAGGGGTAGCCATCTATGAAATCCATGGTTATATGTGACCATGGTTGAGATGGAACTAGTAAGGGTTGTAGAAGTCTGGCAACATAATTATTTTTACTGTTCATTGATTGAGCTGAGTTATTGTAATTTTTATAGATTTAGAACTAATATATTTTAATTCTTTTATTACATTATTATTGGTTTTAGATGAAAAAATGATTAAGATGCATGTGATACCCCGTTTTTACGTGTATTTTCACTGAAGGGTTGTTTTTAATTTGAATAATATATTGGTTTATTTATTTTAAATTAATGTGTTTTAATTGGTTTTAATTTATTTGATGTGTTTAATTTATTTTAGTCGTTTTACGGTTTTTAATATCGTTTTCGGCGGATCGGTTTTTGGTTTCCGGAGTGAGGATTGGACCTCATTTCTTTTCTTTCCTCTTTTTCTTTTTCCATTTTTCCTTTTCTTTTTCCTTCTTTTTCTTTCTTTTCTTCTTCTTTCTTCTCCTTTCTCTCCCACGTACGCCCAGCTGCCCCTTTTTCTCATTCCCGTCGCCGCCACTTTGACCGGCCAGTTCTCTGCCGTCCGGCCACCATTTGGTGCGCCGTCACCACCATTCTCTTTCTCTTCCACCAGAGATCATCCCCACCAATTTTCAGAGCCATCGGACCAGCCGTTAGCTTTCGAGAGCCGCCGGAAGTCGCTGCACCTGCTCTGTTTTTGCCCCTGTCGCCGGTTGCTTTGGCAGCCCAGAACCGCCGCTCGCCGGCGGCGTGGCCGACACCACCCACCCAGTTTTCTTCCCCTCTCACCGGTGAACATCCCCACCAAGTTTCACCTCCATCCGAGCCACCGTTAGCCGCCACGAGCTCCTCCAAGCCATACGGTTTTTCACCGTTTCCGGCGCCGTCGCACCACCTCCGGCCACCATCTTTTCATAGCTTCTTCCCCTACCTCTTGCCGACCTAAACCACCCATTTCCGGCCTCGATCCGTTGCCGGAGCAGCTCCCACGAGCTCAACTCCGTTCAGCCCCTTTTTGGCCTTCGACCGCCATTTCCACCACCACCCACGGCCAAAACTCATTTCCATTAGCTTCATAAATATCTCAAGGCCATTCCCTATCAATCCCGAGCCTTGGTTTGTCCCCGTTCGAAAATGGGTAATTTATTACCCACGACAACAGTGTAAATTACACTGTTACGTTGCTTTTTCTCCGCCGTTTGCAACGCCGGGTGTTTTCTAAAATTACCGTATAGCGCTGTAAGTATTTTCCAAACCCTATTTTCAGATTTAAATATATATTGCTCTTTCAATTTAATTAATCTGCTGGTTGGTTGATTCCGGACTGAGTCCGAGGAGTTCGGGGGTCGGATGGATGGAGGACGGAGTTGCTTGATTTATTGTTTTATGGTTGGTTGTTTGTTTTGGAGCATTGATAATTGCATTTGCATGGCGCATGCTTGTGTATTTATTTTATTTGAGAAACCCTGTTTTGCTGACGTGAATGGATTCTCGGGTGCGTGTGTCTCACGAGCCCAAGCCGGGATGGGTTATTATCTCGGTGGAGCTCCTCTGGTCACTCGGGAGTGGATAATACTGAGTGACGTCCCCTGAGTTGTCGCTGGGCGACGACGGGAGCGGGGCTAGAGGATGGCCCGGCCAGGTACGCGCGGGGCGCGAGTCTGGGCATCGCTCTACTCACCGACTCCGTGGCCCTTCTCTGGCGAGGGCTAGAGGATGGCTTGGCCAGGTACGCGCAGGGCGCGAGTCTGGGCATCGCTCGTTTAGGTGTCACATGCGTAGTCGTTACCTGCGGTGTGGCACAGAGCCAGGGTGTGTGGATGATCCCTAGGGGAGATCATGGTGCATGCATAACCGGTTTGTTTTTATGGTTTTCGGATGCGGCCCTTTTGGTTTTGAGGCTTTTGATCAATTTTCTGGGAAAATGGTGGTTTGGGCCATTATCTGGGATAATGGCAAGGCGTGGTTTTTAAGAATATGTTTTTATTGGGCCAAATGGGTTTTTGGCGTGCGTGGAAAAAAATGTGGTTTTGCGGGGCATGTGCATTGGTTTTTCTTGCATCCATGTTGTTTGAGTTCTATGTGTTTTTATGTGGTGGTGTTTGGGTTTTACTTACCTGCGGTACCATTTTTGGTTCCGTAGCTTTTGGTGCAGAGTTGGAGGACGAAGAGGAGGAGGCTGAGCCCGAGGATGCGGCTCCGCCGGGTTGCTGATGCTATGTTTTATATTTAGTTTAAAACTATATTTGTGTTTTGTAATATTTTATCTATTTATGTTTTAAACAGCTTGTATTACGTTAAGAAAACAATTCTGGTACTTAGTTATGACTTTCGTTATCCGCTGCGTGTTTCTTCGTGCACATATGTTGCTTTTGCACACATTTGGCACCCGTCGATGGGATGGTGACCCGGGTTGTCACCATCCGGACGTCTCGATTTCTCCGTGCTCGGGCGTGGGGATTTGGGGGCGTCACAGGTGGTATCAGAGCGGTTTGGCTCCGGGTAAAACCATATATCCCATAGGTGGAGTACCAGAAAGTTTTAAAAGCTGGTGTTAAATTTATTTTAATTTATTTAAGCTGATTTATTTTTCTTTAACTTGATTCGATTTTATTTGATTTGAATTTATTTTATTTAATTCCATTTGATTTGGTTTGGTTTGATTTTATTTTATTTGAATTGCAAGTATGTTGTTTATTTGTTTTATTTATTTTGTTTTAAGTTGTTTTGTTTTGTTTTGTCTGAAGTTAAAGTGGGGTTGAGGATTGTGCTATGGTAGGAGGACAGTACTATTGAGAATGTCGTTGATAGGAAAAAAAAAAAATACTTAGTGAAGTAGGGTTGAATTTTATAGAGGTGGGTGACTTTTATAATATTGTGGTTAGAAGGGAACAACATGGATTAGACAATTTATTGGGAGTAGGAATGTAAGTTGCAACTACGGAGGGGAGTTAGCTTTAAGTCGCTTAAGATGGTTGAGGTCTTAGGTTTTGTAGAATTTATGTAATGAAGCTATAGAATAGGAGAGTGTAGGTTCAACGAACTTTAAGGATTGGTTTAAGATAATTTTATCTAAGGTTTGAGGCCTTATAGATTTTAGGAAATAAAATTTTGGTAATTAAGGTTTTAGGTTCGACAAGCTTTGGAGGAAATAATTAAATTCCAAGTTTTAATTTCGCTGATTCGAATGAGCAATTTGGTGGCAATTTGGGTTTTAAAATTTACAAGCTTTTAAGGTGAATGTTTTGGATTAAAGCCATCAATCTTGAGGATTTCAGAAAATGATTTATTATCTATTAATGTTTTAGAATTTGAAAGATTTGGGAGTTGATTTTTTTTTTTTTCTATTATGGGATGTAAGTTGTTTGATCTTAGAAGTTCCGGAAGATGATTCTTATTTGATTTAAGGTTTTAGAATTGCAGAGTAGAAGGATTGACTTATAATAAGAATTGAGTTCTTAGTTTTACAGACTTAGTGCTATAGCTTGATCTACTCTGGTAAGTGATTAGTTTGTAACCATTAAAATGGGGTTGATTAGAGTTGAGTTATTGATATGAAAATTTTTCTAGAGTAGATTTCTTTGAGAATGGAAGGTAATGATCTAGCTCATATACTTCTTTGAGGATTGTAGATATTGACTTAGTTCAGAAAATGACTATTGTTAACTCGAGGTTGTAGTAATCGATTTTAGGAAATGATTTTTGTCGGTTCGGAAGAAATAGATCCATTGAGGTTTTGGAAGCAATAGTTTAATTGTTGGTATTGAATTCGATTGAAGTTGAGACCTCATATTCTGGAGACTTTTGGGAACGGATTATTAGCAGGTTTAAGGTCATTTTCAGTACAAAGCTTTAAGCGATAACTATTTGCTGATGTTAAGGGTATAAGTTAAGCAGATATAGGAATGATTCATGTTGATTTGCAGATATAAGTCCAGATGATGGAAATAGTAGTAATGGATTACTTGTACGTTAGAATGACTATTGGTTTCGGCTAAGGACGTATGAGATCGACACATGATAGTGGTGAATCGATTGGAGTGTTCAGTCTAGGCGTGTTACTCAATGGAATGTAGGTTGGCAATAATTGTTATAGCTCGAGGTTATAGTGATAAGTTTTAGGATTGATTCATACCGAGTTGAGGATAATAGATGATGCAGGTTTTGGGAAATGATTTTCGTTTATTTTGACGATATAGGTACGGATGTTGGAAATGGAAATAATGAATCACTTATACGTTAGAATGATTATTGATCTTAGCTAAGGGTACATGAGATCCATTTATAGTGGTGGTGAGGGTGTAAGGATTTCGAAAAGTACAAATCCTAGTCTCTTTTTGGCTTAGAGAAGTGGCTTTGGTGAGTACTGAAGTGGATTAGATGTGATAGTATTAAATTCAATAGATCATAACTTCGAGTTCTTGGTGAGTTGATCGGAGTGTAGAGTTGAAGTGGGTTACCAATTGGAGTGATGGTTGGCATTAATTATTGAGACTATCTCTAAGAATTAATTGTGACTTGAGGTCACATAGGAATTTAAATTTTGAGGCTATACTTTCCTTTGGAGTTTGAGTGTCCAGTTGGGAGAGTTATAGACATTTTATTTAACTTGAGAGATTGTTGGGTCGCAATGTGTAGTAGATAATAAAATCTTGAAAGTGGAAGCTGGGGAATCAACGGTGATTAGCCTAAGCAGGTACGTGAGGTAATAAGCAGTAGGAGTTAGGAGGGTAGTGCAATAGTTTTGATGGATTGGAGATATGAACAGCATGGCCTATCTTGAGATTTAATTTTGTATGCAATTGAAGGAAATAGTCGTGCTACTACTAGGGTTATGAGAATGGAAGTAGGTAAGTGAGTTTTCAAGAAGGGTTCATTAAGGTTATGGTGAATTCAATCGTGGTTCGTAGTGTATTTAGTCATCTCTAAATTTAGACGATATTCAGAATTTAGGTGATGATCTTGATAGTGTAAGTTGTTGGGTAGGAGTTATAGGTGCTTTATTAGTTGGTCGGGATGGATTCGAGCCTTATGTTCTTTATCTTAGATGAGATTGGCGTATTTTGAGATAATGTTACTTGTTTTTAATTTGGAAGTTGCAATTGATTGATATTGTCGTTTTGTTGAGGATCATGGGTGTCATTGAGGAATCTTGATTTGATTAAGGTAGCTAGAGATAATTAAGGGATAGGAGTGATGATTCATGATTTTGGGAGATTTTATTTTCTATCAAAGTGTGGTAAAGGATTTTCTTGCTTCCAGGTGTTAGAGTTAGCTTGTACTCAAGGGTGTTAATTTATGAGGATATAGTCTTTTTGTATGTTGGTGAGTTATCAGAGTGCGCGCGAAAGCATGATTTTTGGAGATTCTTAGAAGTTCAATATTTTGTGTTGATTTTGAAGGATTAGTAGTGATTCGAAGTTTTAATGGGAGATTAATCTTTTGATTGTGCAATTTGGTTTATGGATGGTTAACTTTGGAAGTGGCTATTAAGTTACCAAAGTTGGAATGGGATGAAAGTTTGGAAGGTAAAGCAGAGACGTCGTGGATATTAGTAATTTATGGTGTGAAGATAATAACCATTGGATTTATTGGGAGTTGTCGATGATATGTATCTCTCAGTTATATTCAGAGTTGTATCCTGTATCCTTTTGGCGCTGGTGGTTGATCTTGCAAATTTCGAGGACGAAATTTATTTTAAGGGGGGGAGGATGTGATACCCCGTTTTTACGTGTATTTTCACTGAAGGGTTGTTTTTAATTTGAATATTATATTGGTTTATTTATTTTAAATTAATGTGTTTTAATTGGTTTTAATTTATTTGATGTGTTTAATTTATTTTAGTCGTTTTACGGTTTTTAATATCGTTTTCGGCGAATCGATTTTTGGTCTCCGGAGTGAGGATTGAACCTCATTTCTTTTCTTTCCTCTTTTTCTTTTTCCCTTTTTCCTTTTCTTTTTCCTTCTTTTTCTTTCTTTTTCTTTCTTTTCTTCTTCTTTCTTCTCCTTTCTCTCCCACGTACGCCCAGCTGCCCCTTTTTCTCATTCCTGTCGCAGCCACTTTGACCGGCCAGTTCTCCGCCGTCCGGCCACCGTTTGGTGTGCCGTCACCACCATTCTCTTCCCCTTCCACCAGAGATCATCCCCACCAATTTTCAGAGCCATCAGACCAGCCGTTAGCTTTCGAGAGCCGCCGGAAGTCGCTGCACCTGCTCTGTTTTTGCCCCTGTCGCCGGTTGCTTTGGCAGCCCAGAACCGCCGCTCGCCGGCGGCGTGGCCGACACCACCCACCCAGTTTTCTTCCCCTCTCACCGGTGAACATCCCCACCAAGTTTCACCTCCATCCGAGCCACCGTTAGCCGCCACGAGCTCCTCCAAGCCATACGGGTTTTCACCGTTTCCGGCGCCGTCGCACCACCTCCGGCCACCATCTTTTCACAGCTTCTTCCCCTACCTCTTGCCGACCTAAACCACCCATTTCCGGCCTCGATCCGTTGCCGGAGCAGCTCCCACGAGCTCAACTCCGTTCAGCCCCTTTTTGGCCTTCGACCGCCATTTCCACCACCACCCACGGCCAAAACTCATTTCCCTTAGTTTCATAAATATATCAAGGCCATTCCCTATCAATCCCGAGTCTTGGTTTGTCCCCGTTCGAAAATGGGTAATTTATTACCCACGACAACAGTGTAAATTACACTGTTACGTTGCTTTTTCTCCGCCGTTTGCAACACCGGGTGTTTTCTAAAATTACCGTATAGCGCTGTAAGTATTTTCCAAACCCTATTTTCAGATTTAAATATATATTGCTCTTTCAATTTAATTAATCTGCTGGTTGGTTGATTCCGGACTGAATCCGAGGAGTTCGGGGGTCGGATGGATGGAGGACGGAGTTGCTTGATTTATTGTTTTATGGTTGGTTGTTTGTTTTGGAGCATTGATAATTGCATTTGCATGGCGCATGCTTGTGTATTTATTTTATTTGAGAAACCCTATTTTGCTGACGTGAATGGATTCTCGGGTGCGTGTGTCTCACGAGCCCAAGCCGGGATGGGTTATTATCTCGGTGGTGCTCCTCTGGTCACTCGGGAGTGGATAATACTGAGTGACGTCCCCTAAGTTGTCGCTGGGCGACGACGGGAGCGGGGTTAGAGGATGGCCCGGCCAGGTACGCGCGGGGCGTGAGTCTGGGCATCGCTCTACTCACCGACTCCGTGGCCCTTCGCTGGCGAGGGCTAGAGGATGGCTTGGCCAGGTACTCGCAGGGTGAGAGTCTGGGCATCGCTCGTTTAGGTGTCACATGCGTAGTCGTTACCTGCGGTGTGGCACAGAGCCAGGGTGTGCGGATGATCCCTGGGGGAGATCATGGTGCATGCATAATCGGTTTGTTTTTATGGTTTTCGGATGCGGGCCATTTTCTGGGAAAATGGCGAGTTTTGGTTTTGAGGCTTTTGATCAATTTTCTGGGAAAATGGTGGTTTGGGCCATTATCTGGGATAATGGCAAGGCGTGGTTTTTAAGAATATGTTTTTATTGGGCCAAATGGGGTTTTGGCGTGCGTGGAAAAAAATGTGGTTTTGCGGGGCATGTGCATTGGTTTTTCTTGCATCCATGTTGTTTGAGTTCTATGTGTTTTTATCTGGTGGTGTTTGGGTTTTACTTACCTGCGGTACCATTTTTGGTTCCGTAGCTTTTGGTGCAGAGTTGGAGGACGAAGAGGAGGAGGCTGAGCCCGAGGATGCGGCTCCGCCGGGTTGCTGATGCTATGTTTTATATTTAGTTTAAAACTGTATTTGTGTTTTGTAATATTTTATCTATGTATGTTTTAAACAGCTTGTATTACGTTAAGAAAACAATTCTGGTAATTAGTTATGACTTTCGTTATCCGCTGCGTGTTTCTTCGTGCACATATGTTGCTTTTGCACACACTTGGCACCTGTCGATGGGATGGTGACCCGGGTTGTCACCATCCGGACGTTGACCCGGGTTGTCACCATCCGGACGTCTCGATTTCCCCGTACTCGGGCGTGGGGTTTTAGGGGCGTCACAATGCATAAATCTGAATTGTGATTTAAATTGATTAATAGCATGATTTTTGCTTAATATTATAACTTGTGATTTAATTAGATAATATTTTTTTATATGCACAACACAATTTTTTTATATATATTTTATTTTTCTTATTTTATTTTATTTATTTTTATTTATATGCAGTGGTAAAAAAAAAAAAAAAGTGCGCTGACTTGATTTATGAAGACTCAAGAGGATGCATGCCGTACAAAAAAAAAATGGAGAATTGATTTTTGTTAGAGTCCTATTAAGTGCAAGTCTTACAGGATTAAAAAAAAAAAATTCATATAAGGACTTGGACGTGGGAGACATATGCTAGTAGCTCTATCTTCATAGAGTTAGGAAGAGAATCATTGAGTGCCACATGTCAATTGGTAGTGATAGGAGGAATTCAAATCTCATTGAGAGTTTTGACCTATAGCCCAATGTTATTTTTCCTGGAGGGAGTTGAAGGCTACACGGACTTCTATCCTTGAGGGGCGCCGCACACTTAATGGTCTTTGAGGTGATATATTTGACGCCGCACAAGGGAGTTTGGATTCTTATTCATTTTTTTCAATTCAAGCCGTACGAAGTATTATTCTCTTGGCGCTGTTGAAGAACTTTTGAAGAGTTCAATTACTGTTACAGTCTAATTTTATTTTTATTATTTTTAATTTTTATTTAATTAATTTATTTTTTTTATTTTTTATTTTTTATTTAATTTTAATTTAAAATATATGAAATATTTTTGAGATTTTTAGTTTAGAAGTTTTGATAATTTATTTATTATTTATTTATTTCGTATTATTTATTTTTTTCACTTTCTTAAGCTTTCATTTAACAGTGATTACAATTATTATAGATTAATTTTAAAAATTTATGATTTGAATACAAATATGAACTCTAGAAACTTAATTTTGGAGCTTTTTAATTTTTAGTTCGTAATTTGTCAATTACTTTCTAATCTAGTTTAATTTTTAGCTTAGTTTTATTAATCTCTTAGCTCTATTGTATATTAGATTGATTAAAGTTTAATTAGGACTTAAATAATTTCAGTTTTATTGTTTAATTTTCAGATTAATTAATATTATTTAGTTTAGTTAATTATTTGATTGTTAATTTCAATTTTTTTGTCTTTTACATTTCATTTCAACACTCAAAAATCTAAAAATATGAATCTAGTCCATGACTAGTGTCATTTTTCATTCTTGTTGCATTCTTCCATCCATTGTATATACCATCATTTTTATTTTCTCTTTGTGAATATTTTCATATTTTTAAACGAGTTTGATTTTAAGTAACTTTCCCTGAGGAGACGAACTAGGAATTTATTCCTATTTATTACGTGATATCCTCCTGTACTTGCGATAACTTTTGTGCTACTTATTTTTAAGTGAGTCAAGTTTTTGGTGCCGTTGTCGGGAAAAGTTGTCTAACTTAAATTTAAACTTATTATTTTTTTTTATTTTCATTTATTTTCACTATCTTATATTTGGTTACACATTTCATTTGTATCTACCATTCAGTCACTTGAATCTTATTTATACTATTTAGACTGATGTTTCATGTCATGGGTGAGAGACAGTTCAAATAGGTTGCTTAGAGCGACATCGAGTGTTGAGAGTAGTATACATAGCTCAGAGATAGATAGTTCTTATGTCTCTTCTATGAGCGAGGATATTGAAATTGAACAAACCATGGCTGCACCTGTACCACTCACTCTTAAGGATTATTTGCAACCCACTCGCACCACTACACCTTCATGCATTGTTTTACCCGAAGATGCACCTAATTTTTCTACTAAGCATGGTATGATATCAGTGATATCTCAGTTCCACGGGATGGATTCTAAGAGTCCTTATCAGCACTTGACAGATTTTGAGTTGACTTGTACTATTTTTATTACTACGGCTATTACTGATGAATTTATTAGACTTCGTTTATTTCCTTTCTCTTTAAAGGATAAACCGAAGATTTGGTTTAATTCTTTGAAGTATAATTCTATCTTTAGTTGGTCTGATATGAAGCGTAAATTCTTACAAATTTTTTTTCCTTTTCAGAGAACTCAGTTTTTGTAAGAGCAAATTAGTTAATTCAATCAGAAACCTGATGAGACTTTTCAGGCCAGTTGGAAAAAGTTTAAAGATTTGGTAAATATTTGTCCACATCATGGTTTCGAATCTTAGAGATTGGTGCACTATTTTTACACTGGTCTCACTCCAGAATGCAAGCAGTTTGTTCAGACGATGTGCAATGTGGAATTCTTTAGCAAGGAACCTGATGAAGCACTATCATTTTTTGACTATATTGTTGAGAGCGCACAACAGTAGAACACTCGTACTGATCCAGTGCAATTAACAGCACAACCACTAAGGGCTATTTCTGGAGGAGGCATATATGAGTTTAAGGAAGACACTGATGTTCAAGTCTGAATAGCTGCTTTAACTAGAAGACTGGAGGTCATGGAAATGGAAAAGTGAAGGCTGTGAAAATAGTAGAGGTATGTTCTATACGTGCTGATTCGAACCATAAGACCCAAGACTACCCGATCATGCTAGTACTTCAAGAAAGTGGGTCTGAGCAGATGCAATTAGTTAACTGGATTAACAGAGCACAGAATCAGCCTTTTCTAACATATATAATTTGGGGTGGAGGAATCACCCAAATTTCTCATGGAGAAATGATCAGCCTAGCCGGTCTTTACCATCTCAGCAACAGCCATTTCATTAGGGTGCTCCTCAGAACTAGAATCATCCATATCAGAGTTCTCAAAGCTATCATTTTCTAGCTCCTCCTGGATTTCAACCTCATGTAGTTACACAGAGTTCTCAGCCTCCATCATCTGCAAAGAAATCTCTAGATGACAATATGGCACCGATGGCCAATACACTTCAGCAATTCATACAGATTCAAGTCACCACAAAAAATCAAAACACTCAGGCTATAAATGAGTTGCGTGGAACTATTAATAAGATGAGCACGACATTGAACACCCTAGAGAAAGGGAAATTTTCAGCACAGTCTTAGCCTAATCCTCAAGTTTACAGGCAACAACAACAACAAGTGCATAATATCTCAGAGGACGTTATTGAGACAACGAAGGTCGTTCTTACTTTGAGAAGTGGGAAGGAAGTTCCCTAACCTTATATGACCATGGATAGACGGGTAGTTGGTTCTAAACCTGAAAATGTAATAGAGACTGATGAAGTTGAGAAAGAAGCAGAGGTAATGAGACCAGAGCTGAAGAAGCCTGTGAGTGTAGATGCTAAAACTAGTAGGGAGTACCAACATGTGGCTCCCTATCCTCAGAGATTGGCAGTTGGCCAAAAGAACAAATATCACACTGAAATTCAAGATATTTTCAAGCAAGTAAAGATTAATATTCCACTCTTGGATGCTATACAACAAGTACCTTCATATGCAAAATTTTTGAAGGACTTGTACACAGTGAAGAGAAATCTGAATGTAAAGAAGAAAACTTTCCTAACTGAGGAAGTCAGTGCATTGATATTAAGCGAGACTCCTCAAAAGTTTGGAAATCTCAGCTCTCCTAACATTTCCATTATGATCGGTGAGTCACGCATTGTGAGAGTTTTACTTGATTTGGGGAGTAGTGTGAACTTGCTACCATTTTCAGTGTATGAGCGGTTGAGATTGGGTGAGCTGAAAAAGACATCCATCATGCTACAGTTGGCTGATAAATCAATTAAGGAGTCGAGGGTTATTGTAGAGGATGTGCTAGTCCAGGTGGACAAATTTTACTACCCAGTAGATTTTGTAGTTTTTGATATACAGCAGGCAGCCTCCACTATTTACCAAGCTCCTGTCATCCTTGGAAGACTATTTCTAGCTACATCAAATGCTTTAATTAATTGCAGAAGTGGAGTTCTGAAGTTTATTTTTGGGAACATGACACTTGAGTTGAACGTTTTCAATGCTTGCAAGATGCCAGCACATTTTGATGACACAAGTGATTTGAATGCTGTGGAGAGTTTGACACCAATAGAATTTATTTGCTCAACTTTTCCTTTCTCTGATAATAATTCTATTTTTTAGACACTTTAATTTTTACTTGATGAAAAAACTGACCATGTTGAATTTTTAGACTGTTTTGTAGATTCTTCTTTACCATTTGAAGTACAATTTGTAGGTGCAAGATGGAAACCCCATTTGAAACTCTACCACCACCATACATACTTAAATCTTCAGAGGAAGAAGTTCTCCAGTTGAAATTGAAACCACTTTCTCAATATTTAAAGTATGTGTTTCTTGGTCCTGAAGAAGGCATTTTTCCAGTGGTGATTTCCTCGAAGTTAAATCAGAATGATGAAACCCAGTTGATTGAAGTCTTAAAAAAGCATCGAGGCACACTTTGTTGGACAATAGCCAACATCAAGGGTATTGATGCTAATGTTTGTATCCACAGAATCCATCTTGAAGATGATGCTAGACCGCTTTGTGATGCTTAACATAGGCTCAATCCTACCATAAAAGAAGTTGTTAAAGAGGAAGTGCTTAAACTACTCGTAGTGGGTATCATTTACTCCATTTCAGACAGTAAGTGAGTTAGTTTAACTTAAGTGGTACCAAAAAAATCTGGTTTAATTGTTGTAAAAAATGATAAAAATGAGTTGATTCCAACTAGAATGGTTACTAGTTGGAGAATGTGCATTGATTATAAAAAACTTAATTCAGCCAGAAGGAATGATCATTTTCCTTTACCATTCTTGGATCAAATTTTAGAAAGAATGGCTGATAATATATTTTATTACTTCTTGGATGGATACTCTAATTATTATCAAATTGTTGTAATGCCTAAGGATCAGGAGAAAACCACTTTCACCTGTCCTTTTGGCACCTTTGCTTTTACCAAAATGTCTTTTGGTTTGTGTAATGCTCCAGCTACTTTTCAGAGATGCATGATGAGTATTTTTTCTGACATGATTGTTGATATTTGTGAAATATTCATAGATGACTTCTCTGTTTTTGGAAAATCTTTTGATAGTTGTTTGTATAATTTAGCACGTATTCTCCAGAGATGTGAGAAAAAAAATCTTTTACTTAATTGAGAGAAATGTCAATTTATAGTTACTCAGGGCATTGTATTGGGATATATTGTTTCTTCAGAAGGTATAAAGGTTGACAAGGCAAAAATTAAATTAATATCTAAACTTCCTACACCTAGGACGGTTAAAGATATTCGTTCTTTTCTTGGTCATGCTAGCTTTTATAGGCGGTTTATTCAAGGGTTAAGTTCTATTACAAAACCTTTGTACACTTTTTTACAAAATGATATTGAATTTGTTTGGACTGATGAGTGCCAAAAAGCTTTTGATACCCTTAAAAAATTGCTTACCACTACCCCTATTATGCAACCCCCGCAGTGAAACATTCCCTTTGAAATCATGACAGATGTAAGTGATTATGTCTTAGGAGCTGTTTTGGGGTAGCGTGTGGATAATAGACCTTTTGTGATATATTATACTAGTAGAACCTTGAATGATGTTCAGAAAAATTATACCACTACTAAAAAGAATTACTTGTAGTGGTTTTTGCACTTGATAAATTTCGGACTTATATTCTTGGTTCTCCTATTACTATTTTCATTGACTACTCTACTCTTAAGTATTTGTTGGCTAATAAAGATGCATAACTGCGCTTGATTCATTGGATTCTACTATTTCAAGAGTTCAGCATCAACATTAAGGACAAGAAAGGAGTTGAAAACGTGGTAGGTGACCACCTCTCTAGATTGTCGTCCTCCTCCTCTTCAAATTTCAGCCTTCTTCTTGATGATAGTTTCTCGGATTAGCAGCTGTTTGTGATTAATAGAGCTCCCTGGTATGCTGATATAGTCAATTATCTGGTGACTAAGCGAATGCCTTCTGAATGGTCTGCTCAAGATAAGCGTCGATTTCTCTCTGAGGTACGACACTTTTATTTTGATGATCCATACCTTTTCAAATATTGTTCGGACCAATTGATTCGAAATTGCATTCATGATGATGAGTTTTCTTCGGTGTTGAGATTTTGTCATATGGGTGCATGTGGTGGTCATTTTTCAGCAAAGAAAACAGTCGCTCAAATTTACAAAGCGATTTTTATTGGCCTTCCATGTTTAAAGATGCTTATAATTTTTGTAAGGTTTGTGAGCCTTGTCAAAAATTGGGATCCATTAGCAAAAGAGACATGATGTCTCTTTCCCCTATTCTTACCTTAGAAATTTTTTATTGTTGGGGAATAGGCTTCATGGGACTTTTTTCAATTTCCTTTGGAAACACATATATTTTATTAGTTGTGCATTATGTTTCAAAATGGGTAGAAACCGTCGCTTGCAAAACAAATGACCATCGTGTTGTCCTAAAATTTTTGCAATATCTATTTACTTGTTTTGGCATGCCCAAAGTTATCATAAGGGATGAGAGTTCTCATTTTTGCAACAAACCATTTTCTACACTCATGAAAAAATATGGTATCATATACAGAGCTTCTACCCCTTATCACCCTCAAATAAATGGGCTAGCAGAATTGGCAAATAGAGAGATAAAAATCATTTTAGAAAAAACTATCAATCCTAATAGAAAAGATTGGTCACTTAAGCTTCTTGATTCTTTGTGGGCTTATAGGACAGCTTTTAAAACAAATCTAAGGATGTCCCCTTATCGATTAGTTTATGGTAAAACTTGTCATTTATCTGTTGATATTCAGCATCGAACTCTTTAGGCTATAAAACATGTTAACATGTCACTTGATGAAGTTTCAGGATTGAGAAAATTGCAGATCAATGAATTGGATGAAACTCGTCGGAATGCTTATGACAATGCTCAGTTGGCGAAGGAACGCATGAAAATTCTACATGATCAGAAAATTCATCCAAAGCATTTTACACGTGGCCAGGAAGTTATTCTTTACAACTCCCGCTTACATATTTTTCCTGGTAAATTGAAATCTCGATGGAGTGGGCTGTACATTGTAAAGAAGGTTCATCCTCATGGCGCGATAGACATTGTCAATCTGAAAAATGGCAATTGCTTTACTGTCAATGGACAACTTCTAAAGTCATTTATGAAGGTCTTTGATCCACACAAAGAGATCTTGTTTTGATTTTTTTTTCTCTTTACAGTTTTCTTTACTTGCATTTTTTTATTATTATTATTTGTTATTTTGTTTTGATTTTATATTTCATGTTGATTTTTTTTTTTTTTTTGCTTGCTTATTTCTATGCACTTTGTTTTCTTTCATTCGATTCATTGAGGACCATATCTCTCACTAGTTGAGGGCTAGCATGTGTGCACCGATATAAAAAAATAAAAAATAAATAAAAATTAATATGATGTGCATTGATACATATATGATTGACACACACTCAATTTTTGATATTTTGTGAAATTTGAACATCTTGGTGGAGTAGTTGAGCGAAATCATTTTGTGAAGATTTATTTTCAAACTTAAGTATAGAACATGATTTTTGATGTATCATATTTTGTTAATGTGTGGCTTGAAACATCGGGATGCTATACTTATTAAGATGAGACTTGATAAGATTTTTGTAGAACGAATGGCAAATTTTGAAAGACATTTTGCACATGCTTATTCCTTATTTACTATTTACTGATTTAACACATGAGAAGTAAACTGCAGGACTACCAAACCATGCCTACAAAAAAGAAAAAAAAAAGATTTGAAAAGAAAGAAAGAAAGAAAAAATGAATAAAGGCGATTTAGTAAACTTTCCTAAGTAAAAGGGTTAGAAACAGTTACTCAAAACTTTGGGAATTGAGTGTTCAACATTTAAAAACAAAACTGGCATGAAAACTGCTAGTCCCTTTGAACTTTGAGGTAGTTAGAATTAGTAATAATTAATCTTAAGGTTGAAAAATCCTATGACAAATCATGGCTAGTAATGAGGAACACACAACCAGTTTAGCTCCACACACATATTTGAGTTCTAAGACATTTGCCTTAATTCTATGTAAAAGATTGTTAAGATAGTCTTGGTGGGTATAGCCCCTGGGGGTTGAGTAGTAAAATGTCACTTTTGTGAGAATTCAGAATTATGATCGATTGTTTCTGTTTGAATTTCGATCTTTATGCAATATTCATCTCAATTAATTTTTATTATTTTGCTCAATGATTAGCAAAATGCTAGTTGGGAGTGTGATTGAGCTGAATTATTACAATTTTTATAGATTTAGAATTAATATATTTTAGATAAAAAATGATTAAGATGCATAAATCTAATTTGTGATTTAAATTGATTAATAGCATAGTTTTTGTTTAATATTATAACTTGTGATTTAATTAAATAATGTTCTTTTATATACACAATATAATTTTTTCTGTATGTATTTTATTTTTCTTATTTTATTATAGTTTTGGTCTTCGTAAAGTTAAAAAGAGAATCATTAAGTATCACATGTCAGTTGGTAGTGGTAGGAGGAATTCAAATCTCATTGAGAGTTTTGACCTATGGCACAAGGTTATTTTTCCTGGAGGGAGTTCAAGACTACACGGACTCCTATCCTTGAGGGGCGCCGCACACTTAGGCCCCGCTTGGTTACACAGATGAGATGAGATGAGATAAGATGTTTTAAATAGTAATAAATAAAATATTGTTATAATATAATTTTTGAATATTAATTTTGTATTGGGATTTGAAAAAGTAAGATTGTTTATTATATTTTGTATTGAGATTTGAAAAATGTGTAATGATGAGTTGAGATGAGATGAGATGAGATTTTTGGTTTTGGTTAACCAAACAAGGCCTTAATGTCTTAGAGGTGATATATTTGACGCCGCACAAGGGAGTTTGGATTCTTATTATTTTTTTTCAATTTAAGCCGCACGAAGTATTATTCTTTAGGCGCCGTTGATGAACTTTTTGAGGAATTTAATTGTTGTTACAGTCTAATCTTTTTCATTATTTTCAATCTTTATTTTTATTCAATTAGTTTGTTCTTTTTATTCTTTACTTTTTATTTAATTTCAATTTAAAATATATAGAATATTTTTAAAATTTTTGATTTATAAGTTTGGGTAATTTATTTATTATTTATTTACTTCGTATTATTTATTTTTCTCACTTTTTTAAGCTTTTATTTAACAGTAATTACAATTATTATAAATTAATTTTGAGAATTTGTGATTTGAATACAAAGATAAACTCTAGAATCTTGATTTTGAGACTTTTCAATTTTTAGTTCGTATTTTGTCAATTACTTTCTAATCTAGTTTAATTCTTAACTTAGTTTTATTAATCTCTTAGTTCCATTGCATATTAGGTTGATTGAAGTTTAATTAGGACTTAAATAATTTCAGTTTTATTGTTTAATTTTCAGATTAATTAAGATTGTTTAGTTTAGTTAATTATTTGATTGTTAATTTTAATTTGTTTGACTTTTACATTTCATTTCGACACTCAAAAATCTAAAAATATGAATCTAGTCCATTACTAATGCCCTTTTTCATTTTTGTTGCACTCTTCCATCCATTGTACACACCATCATTTATTTTCTCTTTGTGAATATTTTCATCTTTTTAAACGAATTTAATTTTAAGTAACTTTACCTGTGGAGACGAATTAGGAATTTATTCCTATTTATTACGCGATATCCTCCTGCACTTGGGATAGCTTTTGTGCTATTCATTTTTGAGTTAGTTAAGTTTTTGGCACTATTGCCGAGTAAAGTTGTCTAACTTAAATTTAAACTTGTTATTTTTTTATTTTCATTTATTTTCACTATCATATCTCTGGTTACACATTTCATTTGTATCTACTACTCAGTCACTTGAATTTTATTTATACTATTTAGACTGATGTTTCATGTCATGGTGAGAGATAGTTCAAATAGGTTGCTTAGAGTCACATCGAGTGTTGAGAATAGTATACATAGTTCAAAAATAGATAGTTCTTTTGTCTCTTTTATGAGCGAGGATATTGAAATTGAACAAACTATGGCTGCACCTGCACCACGCACTCTTAAGAATTATTTGGAACCCACTCGCACCACTACACCTTCATGTATTGTTTTACCCGAAGATGTACCTAATTTTTCTATTAAACATGAAATGATGTCAGTGATACCTCAGTTCCACGGGATGGATTTTGAGAGTCCTTACTAGCACTTGACAGATTTTGAGTTGGCTTATACTGCTTTTATTACTAGGGCCATTACTAATGAATTTATTAGATTTCGTTTATTTCCTTTCTCTTTAAAGGATAAACTGAAGATTTGATTTAATTCTTTGAGGCCTAATTCTATCTCTAGTTGGTCTGATATGCAGCGTGAATTCTTACAAAAAAAAAATTACTTTTCAGAAAACTCAGTTTTTGCAAGAGCAAATCAATCAATTCAATTAGAAACCTGATGAGACTTTTCAGGCCATTTGGGAAAATTTTTAAAATTTGGTAAATATCTGTCCATATCATGATTCGAATCTTGGAAATTGGTGAGCTATTTTTACACTGGTCTCACTCCAGAATGCAAGCAATTTGTACAAACGATGTGTAATGAGGAATTCTTTAGCAAGGAACTTGATGAAGCACTATTATTTTTTTTACTATCTTGCTGAAAGCACACAATAGTGGAACACTCGTACTGATCGAGTGCCATTAACAGCACAACCACTAAGGGTTATTTCTGGAGGGGGCAGATATGAGTTTAAGGAAGACATTGATCTTCAAGCCCGAATAGCTGCTTTAATTAGAAGACTGGAGGTCATGGAAATGAAAAAAGTGAAGACTGTGAAAATAGTAGAAGCATGTTCTATATGTGCTGATTCGAATCATAAGACCCAAGACTGCCCGATTATGCCAGTATTTTAAGAAAGTGGATCTGAGCAGATGCAATCAGCTAACTGGATTAACAGAGCACATAATCAACCTTTTTCCAACACATATAATCTGGGGTGAAGGAATCACCCAAATTTCTCATGGAGAAATAAAGAGCCTGGCCGGTCTCCACCATCTCAGCAGCAGCCATTTCATCAAGGTGCTCCTCAGCACCAGTATCATTCATATCAGAGTTCTCAAAACTATCATTTTGTAACTCCTCCTGGATTTCAACCTCATGTAGCTGTACAGAGTTCTCAGCCTCCATCATCTGCAAAGAAATCTCTAGATGATAATATGGCACAGATGGCCAATACACTTCAGCAATTCATGCAGATTCAGGCCACCACAAACAATCAGAACACTTAGGCCATAAATGAGTTGCGTGGTACTATTAATAAGATGAGCACGACATTGAGCACCCTAGAGAAAGGGAAATTTCCAGCACAACCTCAGCCTAATCCTCAAGTATACAGGCAACAAATACAGCAAGTGCATAATGTCTCAGGGGACGTTATTGAGACAGAGAAGGCCGTTCTTAATTTGAGAAGTGGGAAGAAAGTTCCCCAACCTGAGATGACCATGGATAGACAAGTAGTTGGCTCTAAACTTGAAGATGTAATAGAGACTGATGAAGTTGAGAAAGAACTAGAGGTAATGAGACCAGAGCTGAAGAAGCCTGTGAGTGCAGATGCTGAAACTAGTAGGGAGTACCAACCTGTGGTTCCCCATCATTAGAGATTGATAGCTGGCCAAAAGAAAAAATATCACATTGAGATTCAAGAGATTTTCAAGCAAGTAAAGATTAATATTCCACTCTTGGATGCCATACAATAAGTGCATTTATATGCAAAATTTTTTAAGGACTTGTACACAGTGAAGAGGAAGCTGAATGTAAAGAAGAAAACTTTCCTAACGGAGCAAGTCAGTGCATTGATATTGAACGAGACTCCTCAAAAGTTTGGAGATTCCGGCTCTCACAACATTTCTATTATGATCGGTGAGTCATGCATTGGGAGAACTTTACTTGATTTGGGGAGTAGTGTGAACTTGCTACCATTCTCAGTTGGGATTGGGTGAGTTGAAAAAGACATCCATCATGCTACAGTTGGCTGACAGATCAATTAAGGAGCCGAGGGGTATTGTAGACGATCTGCTAGTCCAGGTGGACAAATTTTACTACCCAGTAGATTTTGTAGTTCTTGATATGCAGCAACCAACCTCCACTATTTACCAAGCTCCTATCATCCTTAGAAGACCATTTCTAGCTACATCAAATGCTTTAATTAATTGTAGAAGTGGAGTTCTGAAGCTTACTTTTGGGAACATGGCACTTGAGTTGAATGTTTTCAATACTTTCAAGATGCCAGCACATTTTGATGACACAAGTGATTTGAATGCTGTGGAGAGTTTGACACCAATAGAATTTATTTGCTCAACTTCTCCTTTCTCTGATAATGATTCTATTTTTCAGACACCTGAATTTTTATTTGATGAAAAAACTGACCATGTTGAATTTTTGGACTGTTTTGTAGATTCTTCTTTACCACTTGAAGTACAATTTGCCGATGTAAGGTGGAAACCCCAGTTTGAAACTCTACCACCACCAGACATACTTAAATCTTTAGAGGAAGAAGTTCCCCAGTTGGAACTAAAACCACTTTCTCAAAATTTAAAGTATGTGTTTCTTAGTCCTGAAGAAGGCACTTTTCCAGTTGTGATTTCCTCAAAGTTAAATCAGAATGATGAAACCCAGTTGATTAAAGTTTTAAAAAAGTATCGAGGCGCAATTGGTTGGACAATAGCTGACATCAAAGGTATTGATGCTGATATTTATACCCACAAAATCCATCTTGAAGATGATGCTAGACTTCGTGATGCTCATTGTAGGCTCAATCCTACCATGAAGGAAGTTGTTAAAGTGGAAGTGCTTAAGCTGCTCACAGTGGGTATCATTTACCTCATCTCAGACAGTAAGTGGGTAAGTCAAACTCAAGTGGTACCAAGAAAATCTGGTTTAACTGTTGTCAAAAATGATAAAACTGAGTTAATTCCAACTAGAATGGTTACTAGTTGAAGAATGTGCATTAATTATAGAAAACTTAATTCAGCCAATAGGAATGATTATTTTCCTTTATCATTCTTGGATCAAATTTTAGAAAGAGTGGCTGGTAATGCATTTTATTGCTTCTTGGATACTCTGGTTATTATCAAATTGCTGTAGCGCTTGAGGATAGGAGAAAATCACTTTCACCTGTCCTTTTGGCACCTTTGCTTTTACCAGAATGCCTTTTGGTTTGTGTAATCCTCTAGCTACTTTTCAGAGATGCATGATGAGTATTTTTTCTGACATGATTGATGCTATTTGTGAAATATTCATGGATGAATTCTCTGTTTTTGAGAAATCTTTTGATAGTTGTTTGCATAATTTGACACGTATTCTCCAGAGATGTAAAGAAAAAAATCTTTTACTTAATTGCGAGAAATGCCAATTTATGGTTACTCAGGACATTGTATTGGGACATACTATTTCTTTTGAAGGTATAAAGGTCAATAAGGCAAAAATTGAATTAATATCTAAACTTCTTATACCTAGGATGGTTAAGAATATTCGTTCTTTTATTGTCATGCTGGTTTTTATAGGCGGTTTATTCAAGGGTTCAGTTCTATTGCAAAACTTTTGTGCACTCTTTTACAAAATGATATTGAATTTGTTTGGACTGATGAGTGCCAAAAAACTTTTGATACCTGTTACCCAGATGACTAACACAAGAGGGGGGGTGAATTGAGTTGTATTAAAAAAAATAACAATTATAAATAAAATATATAATACAAAATATAAACAAAATATGAAATAATAATAAATATAAAGAGTAAGGGTAAGAGAGAAGCAAACTCAGTATGTTAACGAGGTTCGGCCCCACTGCCTACGTCCTCGCCTCAAGCTACCCCTTGAAGATTCCCAAATTCACTATTCAACCTCCTTCAGGTGGAGATAGAAACCTATTACACCTTTGAATAACACCGCTACAAAGGATCCGTGTAGAACACCCTCTACACTTGCAATCACTTTACACGTGGTGATTCAACTATTCCCCGTGTAGAATACTTTCTACACGCACAAGGGTTATACACACCCTTTTTTTGATACAAAAGCTGATAGTGGATAGGTTATCAGAAAACACTCCTCAATGAGTGAAATAAGAACAATACAGCGCAAACTATATCTCTCAAAATGAACAAGGATTAATGCTCAATGCTTAGAGAAGAGAGAATGAAAGCTATGAATGAATGTTGTATGCTCTGGATGTTGTGAATGTGAAGTTCTCAAATGATCTATTTATAGGCATATGAGACTTCATATTCAAATTTAAAAAGATTCACATGTCAAAGACAACATCATTCACTTTTTCAAAAAATTCAAATAAAAGGTTCTTCTTGTTCAATTGTCAAAGACAACATCATTCACTTTTTAAAAAAAATCAAACCTAATCTTTTACTTTTGGCATATGACAAAATGAGCACACTAAAAAATTCAAACCTAATCTTTTACTTTTTGCATATGACAAAATGAGCACACTTTACTTTTCAAAATTTTCAAACAAAATCATCTACATTTTGTATAAGTCCAAAAAAGTATCAATCACTTTTGAAAATATTCAAATAAAACATGCACATATGAAAGATGACAATCAATCATCTTTAATATTTTTAAAGTTCAACCCTTTAATCAAGGCATGCACATGCAAAAGATGACAATCAATCATCTTTCAAAATTTTCAAAAATATTCATGCACATGTGGAAAATTTATTTTAATGCTTTATGATAAAATATTAATTTTGAGCATTAATCCTAATTTCGAATTTTGAAGAGATTTACAACATTACTCTATAATTTTAATGTGAACTTGTTCCCTTCTTGCTCATGCTTGTTTCCTTGATGTGCTTGACTCCATTGTGTAGACAACTTGAGTTTGAGACTTCTTTATTCTTTGAATTCATTTGTTATCATCAAAATCCATGTGTAAATATATAATTACACAAAACTTGAAATCTTGGGTTCAACAATCTCCCCCTTTTTGATGATGACAAATACTTGATAGAACCTAAAACCTGTATTAATACTTAAACTCCCCCTGAGAATGTGCGTTAGTTTTTCAAGCAAAAGTATAAATATAATTCTAAGTATATATAATAAGTTTAGCAATTCAAACAATGTTAATGTTCTAATCTAACACTTCTCCCCCTTTTGGCATCATTAAAAAGGATCCGCAACAAGTAAATGGACCTGAAGAAAACGGTGCGTTAGTAGACACTGTAGATAAATAAATAAATTTCATCCATCCGTGACCCAACAAGTGCGGCTAGAGATTTAAAAAAATCGTCTGATGTTGTTGACAAACGAGATTGAAGGCTCCGAGTTTCTAAAAAAATGTCATTTTCACCGATCGAAAAAAAAATACATTGCTCTTTGACTTGGATGATAGCTTGTCTTATTCTTTATGCTATCTCTATAAAATCAATCCTGAAGTTCATCCAATCCGCATCAAGTTTTCATCTCATCTTTATAACTCATCTGCATTCCTTCAACATTCTCGTTTTAAGCCTTCTATTCTTTTCTCAATGGCTCATTCTTCTAACATTTCTCTAGATCCATCCATGAGGCATTCTGCATCTCAACCTCCTGTCCTTTCTGCAGCTGCCATTGGTGCCATGTTGCAGCAGGAAAATAATAATCTGACTAATAAGTTAGATTCTGATGCTATTTATGACTTGGTGAGTCTTGGGACTCGCTACTCTTCCTCTATTGTTACTTTTTCTCAGCGGCTACAAGCCAAAAATCATGAAGTTGAAAAACTCAAAGAACAAATTGTTGTACTTCAATGAATTGTTCAAGAGTCTCATACAAGGGAAGGAATCATTCGGCAGAAGAATAAACAGTTGAAATCTTTATTAGATTATTCATTCCGCTTGCCGATTCCCATGGATAAGAATGACATGATATTGTATGAAGAGAATGAGCGTCTCAAACATGAGGCTAAGAATCTCAAGTTTATGTAAAAGTATTTAAAAAATCTATCTCTATTTTTATTGATTCTCGTCTATCTTTTAAGAGATATTCATAGCATGCATCATACCTATTTCTCTTCTGATCATACATAATCTATCTTCTGGTAAAGGTTTTGTGAAAATATCTGCTAACTGATCATGTGTGTTTGTGAATTCTAGTACTATATCACCTTTCTGCACATGATCTCGAAGAAAATGATATCTTATTTCAATATGCTTAATTCTAGAATGTTGTATTGGATTTTTTGAAAGATTTATAGCACTTGTATTATCACATTTGATTGGAATGTGATTATACTTGAGTTTAAAATCTTCAAGTTGTTGTTTTATGTAGAGAACTTGAGCACAACAACTACCCGCAGTAACATATTCTGCCTCAGCAGTAGATAGTGCAACAGAATTTTGTCTTTTACTAAACCAGGAAACTAGTGCATGACCTAAGAAATGACATGCTCCACTAGTGCTTTTTCGATCTATTTTACAGCCAGCATTATCTGCATCTGTGTAACTGATTAGATTGAAAGATGTGTGCTTAGGGTACCATAACCCTAGGTTAATTGTACCACTAAGATATCTAAAAATGCGCTTAACTGTAATTAAATGTGATTCTTTTGGAGATGATTGAAAGCGTGCACATAAGCACACACTAAACATAATATCTGGTCTACTGGCTGTTAAATATAATAAGCTACCAATCATACCTCGATATATCTTCGAGTCAACTGGCTTATCGGATTCATCTTTATCAAGTTTAGTTGATGGGCTCATTGGTGTTCCAATTTCCTTAGCATTTTCCATCCTAAACTTCTTCAGTAATTCCTTAATATATTTTGATTGATTGATGAATGTCCCACTTTTTGCTTGCTTAATTTGTAATCCGAGAAAGAATGTAAGTTCTCCTATCATGCTCATCTCAAATTCTTCCTGCATAGTCTTAGCAAAAACTTGACACATATTTTCATTAGTAGCACCGAATATTATATCATCAACATAAATCTGAATCAAAAGAATATCATCATTTTCATATTTAATAAAAAGAGTTGTGTCGATTTTTCCTCTTGAAAAACCTTTTTCAATCAAGAAACCACTGAGTCTCTCGTACCAAGCTCTAGGAGCTTGTTTAAGTCCATATAATGCTTTTGTGAGTTTGAAAACATGATTTGGGGAAATATGATTTTCAAAACCTGGAGGTTGCTCAACATATACCTCTTCATTTATAAAACCATTTAAGAAAGCACTTTTAACATCCATTTGAAAAAGTTTGAAATCTTTATAACAAGCATATGCAAGTAGCATTCGAATAGCTTCTAATCTTGCGACAGGTGCATATGTCTCATCATAATCGATTCCTTCTTCTTGATTAAAATCTTGGGCTACAAGTCGAGCCTTATTTCTAGTAATGACTCCGGACTCATCTTTCTTGTTTCTAAAAACTCATTTTGTTCTAATAATAGTATGATTTTTGGGTCTAGGAACAAGTGTCCAAACATCATTTCTTTCAAATTGATTCAACTCTTCTTGCATAGCTAGAATCCAAGATTCATCAAGAAGTACGTCATCAATATTTTTGGGTTCAATTTGAGATAGAAAAGCAGTATGATTGCAAATATTTCTAAGAGATGATCGAATACTTACACCTTGTGAATGTTCTCCCAAAATTTGTTCCACTGAATGATCTTTCACAAATTTCCACTGTTTGGTTGCATCTTGTATTAAATTTTGATGATCTTTCCTGATGACTCCATGTTGAACTTCCTCTATTGTTTTCTCTTTGTTGAGATTGACACTTTCTGTGTTATTTATACCTTTTGTTTCTTCATCAATAGATTTCTTGGAGAGTGGAGAATTAGATTCATCAAATACTACATGCATAGATTCTTGTACAGTCAAACTCTTTTTATTGAATACTCTATAAGCTTTACTATTAGTAGAATACCCGAGAAAGATACCTTCATCAGATTTTGCATCAAACTTACCTAAATTATCCCTGTCATTCAAAATAAAACATTTGCATCCAAATACATGAAAGTAACCAATGTTGGGCTTTTTCTCATTCCAAAGCTCATAGGGGGTTTTATCTAACTTAGACCTTAGCATAACTCTATTTATAACATAACATGCAGTACTTACCGCTTCGGCCCAAAAATAACTAGGCAAGTTGTTCTCATTGAGCATTGTTCTTGCCATCTCTTGAAGAGATTTATTTTTCCTCTCTACTACCCAATTTTGTTGAAGAGTTCGAGGAGCAGAAAAATTATGCGCAAAACCGTTTTCATCACAAAATGTTTCAATATTTTTATTAACAAACTCTTTTCCCCTATCACTTCGGATACTTGAAATAGTATAGCCCTTTTCATTTTGAATTCTCTTGCATAACTTGGTAAATGCATTATGTGCCTCATCTTTATGAGCAAGAAAGATGACCCAAGTATATCTAGAGAAATCATCAACAATAACAAATGCATAATATTTTCCTCCTAGACTTGCAACTCTATTTGGTCCAAAAAGATCCATGTGTATCAGTTGCAATGGTCTAGTAGTGGAAATATGTTTCTTAGTTTTAAAAGAAGTTTTTGTTTGTTTACCAAATTGACATGCATCACAAATTTTGTCTTTAAGAAAATTTGTTTTTGGTAAACCTCTCACAAGATCATTTTTTGAAAGTTTGGAAATAAGTTCCATATTGGCATGACCTAATCTTCAATGTCATAGCCAACTAGTTTCATTTTGAGCTGAAAAGCAAATAGCATCTTGTGAGGTAATTTCTTCAAAATCGATTGTATAAACATTATTGTTTCTAAAAGCAATAAAACAAATATTACAATCATGACTATTCAAAATAATGCATTTATCCATTTTGAAAGTAACTGTAAATCCTTTATCACATAATTGACTTATGCTCAAAAGATTATGTTTTAAACCTTCAACAAGTAGAACATCTTCAATTATGAGAGAAGATTCATTACCAATTTTGCCTATTCCCACGATCTTCCCTTTCGAGTTGTCTTCAAATGTCACGTGTCCTTCTTCTTTAGATTTAAGATCAAAGAGGTCTTGTCTCCCGTCATGTGTTTTGAACATCTACTATCTAAAAACCACTTATTTTTGCTTGTGGATGACTTCATGCATACCTATAAAAACAATTAAAATGATTTTTCTTGGTACCCAAGTTCTTTGGGTTCTTTATTTATTAGTATTAGAAGAAACAAGATTTTTAGGTACCCATATGACCCTAATAGTCATTGTATGATTTCTTCTAATAGGACAAGTATGATAATTATGACCATTTCTATTACAAAAATTACAAATAGCATGTGACATATATGAAAAACTTGAATGATTATAATAATATTATTTTTTGACAAAATTATTTTTATGAAAAGAATTTTGAATATTAGTCTTTGATGTAGAATGATTATCAAAGAAATTTTTATAAGGTTTGTATTTTTGTTTTGACATATATCCCAATCCTACCTTGTCAAAAACACATATTTGACTACCAAGAAGTTTTTCAAAATTTCTTTTTCCATTCGTAAAGTTTTCAACAATATTTTCTAAATCGGTTTTCTTCTTATTCAATTCAAGATTTTCATCTTTCAAAATGATACTTTCTTTTTTTAAAATTTCAATTTCATTTGTTAAAGAAGAATTTTTCTTTTTCAAAGCAGTATACTTGATACCCAATTTTTCAAATTCCTCATAAATCTCTTCTAAAACATTTTGCAATTCTTCATATGAAAGATTTTCAATATTATCAAGATTTGTTACCTCAATGTCATCTTTAGCCATAAGACAAAGATTTGCTGATTCTTCATTGCTTGCTTCACTATCTGAGCTACTTGAATCATCATCCCATGTAGTTTTCATTGCTTTCTTGCCCTTGTTTCGATCTTTCTTTAGCAGAGGACAATCTGACTTGATATGACCAGGTTTATTGCATTTATAACAAATTAAAGTGTCATTTTTACCTGAATCTTTCTTGGAAAAGTTTTTGAAAGATTTCTTCGGAGGAGTTCTATTTTTCTTCAAGAACCTCTGGATTCTTCTTGTTATCATCGCAACTTCTTCATCTTTATCGTCATTTTCCTCATCTTCATCACTTTCACTTTCATGAGGAACAGCTTTAAGTGCTAAGCTCTTCTTTGGCTTTCCTTCTTCTTCTCCTCTTTTCAATGTGTACTCATGGGTGATAAGTGACCCGATGAGTTCATTGACTACGAGCTTCTTGAGGTCTCTAGCTTCAAGAATCGCTGTAACTTTTGATTCCCAACGTTTTGGTAAAGAGTTGAGAATTTTTCTTACTATCTCCACCTTGGAATAAACTTTGCCAAGAGCTGTCAAGCTGTTTATGATGTTAGTAAAACGAGTGTGCATACTAGAAATAGATTCATCATCATTCATCTTAAACATTTCATATTCATGAGTAAGAATATAAATTTTTGATTCCTTGATTTGCGAAGTTCCTTCATAAGTTACTTCCAAGTTATTCCAAATTTCCTTTGCCGTAGCGCAATTCATTATTCTATTAAACTCATTTCCATTAAGAGCATTATATAATAAATTCATAGCAGTTAAATTTAAAGTATAAAGTCTATCGTCTTCACGATCAAACTCTTCTTCTTCCTTTATGACCTTTACTCCATCAACCACTTTTGTTGGAATATAAGGTCCATTTACAATACATTTCCAGATTTCTCTACCTTGAGTTTGAAGAAATATTTTCATTCTAACTTTCCAGAATGAGTAATTATCTCCACAAAAGAGTGGAGGCCGACTGCTAGATTGACCTTCACCAAATGAAGCTGCAATGTTAGCCATAAGATCTTAACTCAAAAGATAGTTAATTTTATAATAGAGCCTTTAGCTCTGATACCAATTGTTGCCCAGATGACTAACACAAGAGGGGGGGTGAATTGAGTTGTATTAAAAAAAATAACAATTATAAATCAAATATATAATATAAAATATAAACAAAATATGAAATAACAATAAATATAAAGAGTAAGGGTAAGAGAGAAGCAAACTCAGTATGTTAACGAGGTTCGGCCCCACTGCCTACGTCCTCGCCTCAAGCTACCCCTTGAGGATTCCCAAATTCACTATTCAACCTCCTTCAGGTGGAGATAGAAACCTATTACACCTTTGAATAACACCGCTACAAAGGATCTGTGTAGAACACTCTCTACACTTGCAATCACCTTACACGTGGTGATTCAACTATTCCCCGTGTAGAATACTTTCTACACGCACAAGGGTTATACACACCCTTTTTCTGATACAAAAGCTGATAGTAGATAGGTTATCAGAAAACACTCCTCAATGAGTAAAATAAGAACAATACAGCACAAACTATATCTCTCAAAATGAACAAGGATTAATGCTCAATGCTTAGAGAAGAGAGAATGAAAGCTATGAATGAATGTTGTATGCTCTGGATGTTGTGAATGTGAAGTTCTCAAATGATCTATTTATAGGCATATGAGACTTCATATTCAAATTTAAAAAGATTCACATGTCAAAGACAACATCATTCACTTTTTCAAAAAATTCAAATAAAAGGTTCTTCTTTTTCAATTGTCAAAGACAACATCATTCACTTTTTAAAAAAATCAAACCTAATCTTTTACTTTTGGCATATGACAAAATGAGCACAATAAAAAATTCAAACCTAATCTTTTACTTTTTGCATATGACAAAATGAGCACACTTTACTTTTCAAAATTTTCAAACAAAATCATCTACCTTTTGTATAAGTCCAAAAAAATATCAATCACTTTTGAAAATATTCAAATAAAACATGCACATGTGAAAGATGACAATCAATCATCTTTAATATTTTTAAAATTCAACCCTTTAATCAAGGCATACACATGCAAAAGATGACAATCAATCATCTTTCAAAATTTTCAAATTTAATTTTCAAAAATATTCATGCACATGTGGAAAATGTATTTTAATGCTTTATGATAAAATATTAATTTTGAGCATTAATCATAATTTCGAATTTTGAAGAGATTTACAACATTACTCTATAATTTTAATGTGAACTTGTTCCCTTCTTGCTCATGCTTGTTTCCTTGATGTGCTTGACTCCATTGTGTAGACAACTTGAACTTGAGATTTCTTTATTCTTTGAATTCATTTATTATCATCAAAATCCATGTGTAAATATATAATTACACAAAACTTGAAATCTTGGGTTCAACAATACCCTTAAAAAATCGCTTACCACTGCCCCTATTATGCAACCTGCGCAGTAGAACCTTCCCTTTGAAATCATGACAAATGCAAGTGATTATGCCATAAGAGCTGTTTTGGGGTAGCGTGTGGATAATAGACCTTTTGTGATATATTATGCTAGTAGAATCTTGAATGATGTTTAGAAAAATTATACCACAATTGAAAAAGAATTGCTAGCAGTGGTTTTTGCACTTGATAAATTTCGGACTTACATTCTTGGTTCTCCTGTTGCTATTTTCACTGACCACTCTACTCTTAAGTATTTGTTGGCTAAGAAAGATGCAAAATCGCGCTTGATTCGTTAGATTCTACTACTTTAAGAGTTTAACATCAACATTAAAGACAAGAAAGGAGTTGAAAACGTGGTAGCTGACCACCTTTCTAGATTGCCATCCTCCTCCTCTTCAAATGTCAGCCTTCCTCTTGATGATAGTTTCCCGGATGAGCAGCTGTTTGTGATTAAGAGCTTCCTGGTATGCTGACATAGTCAATTATCTGGTGATTGAGCGAATGCCTTCTGAATGGTCCACCCAAGATAAGTGTCGATTTCTCTTTGAGGTACAACACTTTTTACTTTGATGATCCGTAATTTTTCAAATATTGTTCGGAACAATTGATTCGAAAATGCATTCTTGATGATGAGTTTTCTTCGGTGCTGAGATTTTGTCATATGGGTGCATGTGGTGGTTATTTTTCAGCAAAGAAAACAGTTTTTCAGCAAAGAAAACAGTTGCTAAAATTTTGCAAAGCGATTTTGACTGGCCTTCCATGTTTAAAGATGCTTATAATTTTTGTAAGGCTTGTGAGCCTTGTCAAAAATTGGGATCCATTAGCAAAAAAGACATGATGCCTCTTTCCCCTATTCTTAACTTAGAAATTTTTGATTGTTGGGGAATAGACTTCATGGGACATTTTCTAATTTTCTTTGGAAACATAAATATTTTATTAGCTATGGATTATATTTCAAAATGGGTGGAAGCCGTTGCTTGCAAAACAAATGATCCTCGTGTTGTCCTAAAATTTTTGCAATCTCTGTTTACTCGTTTTGGCATGCCCAAAGTTATCATAAGTGATGAAAGTTCTCATTTTTGCAATAAATCATTTTCTTCACTCATGAAGAAATATGGTATCATACACAGTTTCTACCTCTTATCACTCTCAAACAAATGGGTAAGCAGAATTGGTAAATAAAGAGATAAAAATCATTTTAGAGAAAACTATCAATGCTAATAGAAAAAATTGGTCAGTTAACCTTCTTGATGTTTTGTGGGCTTATAAGACAGTTTGGTCAGTTAACCTTCTTGATGTTTTGTGGGCTTATAAGACAGCTTTTAAAATAAATCTAAGGATGTCCTCTTATCGATTAATTTGTGGTAAAACTTGTCATTTACCTGTTGATATTCAGCATCGAGCTCTTTGGACTATAAAACATGTTAATATTTCACTTGATGAAGCTTCAGGGTTGAGAAAATTGCAGATCAATGAATTGGATGAAACTCGTCGGAATGCTTACGACAACACTCAATTGGCGAAGGAATGCATGAAAATTTTACATGATTAGAAAATTCATCCAAAGCATTTTACACTTGCCCAGGAAGTTTTTCTTTATAACTCTCGCTTACATATTTTTCCTGATAAACTGAAATCCCGATGGTGTGGGCCTTACATTATAAAGAAGGTTCATTCTCATGGCGCGATAGACATTGTCAATCCAAAAAATGGCAATTGCTTCACTGCCAATGGACAACGTCTAAAGTCATTTATGAAGGTTTTTGATCCACACGAAGAGATTTTGTTTGTGCAAGATTCCAGAGAAGTGTTTTGATTTTTTCTTTCTTTACAGTTTTCTTTACTTGCATTTTATTTTTATTATTTGTTATTTTGCTTTGATTTTATATTTCGTGTTGATTTTTTTTTTTTTTGGCTTGCTTATTTCTTTCATTCGATTCATTGAGGACCATATCTCTCACTAATTGGGAGATAGCATGTGTGCACAAATATAAAAAAATAAATAAAAAATTAAAAATTAATATGATGTGCATCGATACATATATGATTTACACACTCCATTTCTGCTATTTTGTGAAATTTGAGCATCTTAGTGGAGTAGTTGAGCGGAATCATTTTGTAAAGATTTATTTTCAACCTTAAGTATAAAACATGATTTTTGATTTATCATATTTTATTGATGCGTGGCTTGAAACATCGGGATGCTATACTTATTGAGATGAGACTTGATAAGATTTTTGTAGGACGAATGGCAAATTTTGAAAGACATTTTGCACATGCTTATGCTTGTAGTGTTCGTTATTTACTATTTACTGATTTAACACAAGAGAAGTAAACTGAAGGATTACTGAGCCATGCTTAAAAAAAATGAAAAAGAAAAAGATTTGAAAAGAAAGAAAGAAGAAAAAAAGGAATAAAGGCGACTTAGTGAACTTTCCTAAGTGAAAGGGCTAGAAACAGTTACACAAGACTTTGGGAGTTGAGTGTTAAACCTTTAAAAACAGAGCTAGCGTGAAAACTGTTAGTCCCTTGAACTTTGAGGTAGTTAGAATCAGTAATGATTAATCTTAAGATTGAAAAATCCTATGACAAATCATGACTAGTAATGAGGAATACACAACCAGTTTAGCTCCACACACACATTTGAGTTCTGAGACATTTGTCTCAATTCTATGTGAAAGATTATTGAGATAGTCTTAGTAGGTATAACTCCTGGGGGTTGAGTAGTAACGTGTCACTTTTGTGAAAATTCAGAATTGTGCTTGATTGTTTCTGTTTGAATTTCGATCTTTATGCAATATTCATCTAAATGAATTTTCACTATTTTGTTCTAGGTTTTGTAAAATGCTAGTTGGGGGGTGTGATTGAGCTAAGTTGTTGCAATTTTTATATATTTAGAACTAATATATTTTAATTCTTTTATTACATTATTATTGGTTTTAAATGAAACAAATAATTAAGATGCATAAATCTGAGTTGTGATTTAAATTGATTAATAGCATGGTTTTTACTTAATTTTCATTGCTTTCAATCTTCATCTCTATTCAATTGATTTGTTTTTTCATTCCATACTTTTTTTTTTTTGAATTTCAGTTTAAAGTATATGGAATATTTTTGAGATTTTTGGTTTAGAAGTTTGGGTAATTTATTTCTTATTTATTTACTTATTGTTATTTATTTTTCTCACTTTTTTAAACATTTATTTAACAGTGATTACAATTGCTATGGATTAATTTTGAGAATTTGTGATTTGAATACAAAGATGAAATCTAGAATCTTGATTTTGGAGTTTTTCAATTTTCAGTTCATATTTTGTTAATTACTTTTTGATCTAGTTTAATTCTTAGCTTAGTTTTATTAATCTCTTAGTTCCATTACATATTAGATTGATTAAAGTTTAATTAAGATTTAAATAATTTCAGTTTTATTGTTTAATTTTCAGATTAATTAAGATTGTTTAGTTTAGTTAATTATTTGATCGTTAATTTCAATTTTTTATCTTTTACATTTCATTTCAACACTCAAAAATATAAAAATATGAATCTAGTCCATAACTAGTGCCATTTTTTATTCTTTTTGCACTCTTCCATTCATTGTACATACTATCATTTTTATTTTATTTTTTATGAATATTTTCATCTTTTTAAACGAGTTTGATTTTAAGTAACTTTTCTTGAAGAGATAAATTAGGAATTTATTCCTATTTATTACGCGATATCCTTCTACACTTGAGATAGTTTTTGTATTATTCATTTTTAAGTGAGTCATTTACCCCCGGCACAAATCACTTTCCTTCGCATGTTACTTAAAAAAATGATATTATGAATTTTTTTAAAATATTTAAAAATGTAAAAGGACTGAGTGAAAAAAAAAATAAAAATAAAAATAAAAAATAAAAATTTACAAATGACAGAATTTGTCAAATTACACCCTAGAGGGGTGTAGCACGACTCATGCTGATAAAAGAGCATCTTGATCCCATCACCACTATTGATTTTAGCATTCCTACCATTTTCCCTCCAAATCAATGTTTTCATTTTTTTTCTTCTAAATTTATATAAATTTATTATTTCTACGTACTCTTTCTTCCAAACTATAAATAATATCATAAATTATTATTATTATTATTATTATTTTTTAATGTGAGATAGATCATTTTTTTTTATCTTTCAATAATATTAAATAAAGTCATTTTTACTAAACATTTACCTCGTTTGGTAACATAAATGAAATAAGATGAAAGTTGAATAAAATAATTATTAGAATATAATTTCTTAATATTATTATTTTTTATTTTGAAAAAAATTAAATTATTATTTGTATTTTGTGTAGAAGTTTAAAAAAATTATAATGATTAGATGACATGATATGAGATATTTTGTATAACCAAACAAGGCCTTAACTATTTTTTATTAACAAACACACATTCCCACATAGCTATATATGTATGATTTCAATTCCATAATAATTATATATTTCTAGATTTTTTTATTCTGAATTTAGTTATATTTTTATTTCAATTCCTTACTAATTTTTAAACTTTAACTGTTACAAATATTACCATTGGAAAATGCGAATTTTGACAAAAAATTATATTATTCTTCAAAACGTAATAATTTTGAAAATATTATCAAACGTGCAAAAAAATTATTTAAATTTTAGTTTAAAATATTCACTAGATAGTAATAATTAACAATATAAGAATAAGGAGCAGTTAAAATTGTAAAGGAAAGTGATAGAAGAAATAATAAAGAAATAAGAGAGAGATTATTTTAATATAATAGAGAAATAATATATAGGGAATGAGATGTAATAGGTTTTAAAAAGATGAGTAAAATTATTGAAGGATGTTGCAATTAGTGTTGAGGACAGAACAATTGTTGGCCAAGAAGAATATGTAATTAGCCAAACATGCCAAGAAATGAACATCACCAGTGTCTTTTTTCATTACCACAATGGCTCATGGCATGCATAATTTCGTACTGATATTTCTATTTTATCTTGTATTTTTGGAAGGGTTATTGATGGAGCTAAGATAATGATGTTCTTTGACAACTGAAAGCAACATTGTCTCTAACAATAATGCTAGCCAATTAAGGTTTGAAAGCTAGGTCGACAGTGATCAAATTGTCCACTTCAGTTATGACAACACTGGAATGTCAATGTCCAAAGATTAGGGTAAATCCCAGATCCCACAAACAGACCACGCTATCTAGAATTTGCGCGAGTGCAGTCTGTAGCATCCAGTTTACTTGGGTTCCAAACGATCAACTGAACCTCTTTTTTCAGGCTCTCATAGTTACTTGATTTGGTGCCATCCACATATGATTATTGAACCTCATTTTTATTAGGTTTGTATAATCATTTGATATGGTAACATCCATATGATTATCAGATCCTTAATTTTAATTTTCTGATAATCATTTAATATGGTCATGAGTATCAGAAGTTCAGAACCAGATTCTTTTACATGATTCTGGTACACTGTCAACATGACCATGAAACTTGAGGGTCTTTATAACAGCTAGCTAGAAATTCAATTGTGAAATTTCTAGTAACTTTAGGAACCTCGTAAAAATTCCATAAGTTTTCACGAATCCATTAATCGTATAGGTTTTTGTCTAACTACATAGTTAGTGTTATTATTTACTATGATATCAGAAGTGTGTTTTTGATTATTGGAGATAGTTAGAAGTGTCAAAATGTATTATGGTTTGTGCCATTAGACTCGGAGGATTATTTAAAGTCTTATGGCGCAATAATATTTTTTCATATTTTCGGATAAAACGTCTGTTCAAAACTGTAGATATTATTGGATAAAAAGAAATATCTTGAGGTAATTTTCATGAATATTATTGGGTAAAAATATTTTGAGTTGATTTTTATAGATATTATTAGATAAAAATATCTTAAGTTGATTTTTTTGTAAATACTATTGGATAGAATATTATGAGATAATCTTTTATAGATATTTTGGGTAGGAGAAAACTACACTCAACTCTCAACTCCAGCCTTATCTCTTCCATATCTCATCCATAAGTATCTCCAGCCACCTCTCCCCACGAAATTATTTCCATTTATACTTTTCATTAAAAGAATATCAAACACTCTCTCTCGGACAGCTTTTAGGAGTTCTTTTGCACGCCCATTTCTAAGCTTTTGTAAGTATTTTATCATAAAGTCTCCTTCATATAAGTTGTTCCTTTTTTAGTCTAGTTTACATGGATATATTATTTGTCCTATTTGAAGATCATTTGGTGAGTCAAATATTATATAAACTATAGAAAGGTCATTCTGAGAGATAAACTGGAGAATATGTTATAGTTTGGAGTTTTTGACCAAGCTAATGGATAGATATTGGTCCAAAATTTTTATGGAGTATTGTTAACATGTATATGTGACTATTGGTTGAGGATTTTTGCATGATTAAAGGTTTTGATGAAAGATTTTCTTAGATTTAGAAACTTAGAAATTGGAAGAAGAAAAACAGTTTCTGTTTTGAGAAAGTTTAACTCTTTGGTGGTCTAAATCTATTCCAATGACTTTAATAATTTTATTGGAGGATTCTAAGCATCTTATATACATGTTATATTATTATTTTGAAGATATTTGATGTTAGTTTCAAAGATATGAAATTTTATGCAAAGAGATATTCAGATAAGCCAAAGTGTGGATATTCTTGGCTAAATTCATGTTTTGGTTAATTTCTAACCATGTGATCTTGAATTAGAAGCTTATATATATTTTAGAACATCTTTTTAAACCATGTGATGGTTTGGTTTGAAGATCATATATTTATAAGTCATAGATCAAGAGATTTATCAAAACTAGTTGAGGAAAAAGTTTCTGTTTTTGGACTAAGTGTAAAACCAAAAACTCCAAATGTTATTTTGTGATTTTGGTGACTTTAGTTTGATGATTTAAAGCATGGTTGATGTTAGGATGATATTATGAATATGTTAGAAGTAAAATTTGATTTTTGAAATTCTTGAAAATGTTTTGATTTAAAGTCAAAACTTGTGATTCAAGTGCTTGGATTTTTTTACAAAAAAAGTTTGGTGTTGATTATTAGCTTTTTCTAAATGGATGTTTTAAGTATGGTTTTGAACTTAGGATTGGAAGATGTTTGTTGTAAAAATTTTGGTTTAAGCATGAGTTTTGAAGTTGGAAGGAATTGCAACAAAAATAAAGGGAAATGGCCTATGGATGTTTCGGCCATAGTGTGTTTTCCATAGTTTTGTTTTGTTTTAAATTTTTCTGAGTTGATATTTAAGTTTAGGACAAAATTTACATAAAAAATGTAAATTTTGGAAACTTTTGGAGTTAGTATGGAAAATCCTTAAGTTATGGGTAAAACGGTCATTTTTCCACATGTAGAGAGTAAAATGAAAATTTTACTCTTTAAGTTAGTATTTTCCATATTTCAAATTATTAGTGATTTAGTTCTAACTTTTAAAATCACTAATTACAGTTCCTCGTGGTCGCATTTGAAGTTTTATATGAAATGTGGAGATCGAGGTAAGTTAGTTTTTAACTTACTAGCAGTCTACTGTGTATGTGTGCTAAGTAAAGGAACTACAGTGTATGTATGTGTGTTATCATATATGTCATGCCATGCCAAGTTATCAAGTAATTGTCTATTATACAGAATTTATTCTGTCGTCAATTTTTATCTGTTACATAATATATTCTGTCATGTATTACTGTACCTTACAAGTACGTCATGCTAAGTATGACATCTATTACATGTATGTCAAGTCATGTAATATTCACTGTTGCAAGTATGTCATATTAAATATGTTGTCTATTATATGTTATGCAATGTTACGAAATATTTCTATCTCAAGTTGGTCATGTATTTCAAGTTATATTCAAGTCACGTTATGTTACGTCAGGGCTTCAGTCATTTCGTATTCCAGTCACGTTTCATCTTGATTACTTATGTATGGGGTCACAGCAATTGTGACGCATACACTACGTGAGACACAGCAATTGTGACACGTAGAATACATGTGGCCACAACAACTGTGGAGTATGTATTTACACGTAGAATATATGGGGCCACAACAACTGTGAAGTATGTATTTTTCATGTCAAGTCAAGTTTGTGTAGAATACATGGGGCCACAACAATTGTGGAGTATGTATTTACACGTAGAATACATGGGGCCACAACAACTGTGGATTATGTATTTTTCATGTTAAGTCAAGTTTGTGTAGAATACATGGGGCCACAACAACTGTGGAGTATGTATTTACACGTAGAATACATGGGGCCATAACAACTGTGAAGTATGTATTTTTCATATTAAGTCAAGTTTCAGATCAAGTTCATGTTAAGTCAAGTTCAGTTCATGTTTCAATTTAAGTTATGTCAATTATGCTATGTTGTACGCCAATTTATGCTTTAATTAATTATGAATTTGATTATGCATTTATGCTTTTACTGTCAACTATGCATCATTAGCTTGTGTAGAAGTTTTTTGTTAAGTTACTGAGATTTGTAATCAAATCTCACTTTGGTAGTCCCAACTACCATTCCCCCCGAATGGTAGATCTTGTTATAGGACATGAAAGAGAATCAGGAGCTGATCAACTAGACACAGTTGACTAAGCGACGGTGCGACATCAATGTTAATATAGTAATTAACGTAAATTACTACTTGTACGATTGAGTTGCATCTCTAGTACTTTTTGGATCATAACCATTTTGGACTAGTATTGTGATCTTAGTTGTTCAATGGGTTTTTATGTATGAAGTATGTTTTAAGCATTTGAGATATTTTCAATTTGATGCATAGTATTGCTAAAGAAAAAACAAATTTATCCGCTACGAATATTGCATATTGTTATATGCATGTTAGAAACATTGCATCTTATATGTCAAAAACAGGGGCAGGTAACCTTGTGTTGCATGTCTCGACACTTCAAATGTCCGTCCAATCCTAAACGGAATTTGAGGGCGTCACAGTCTTCCTCAAAGTTTCACGACAGAGTACCCATATATAGGGATCAAGTTTCTTTTTATGGCTCTTAGCCATGGATAGAACTTGAAAGTAATATGGAGAAATTGAAATTGGCCAATAATGCATTGGGTTCGTGAAAAAGTAATTGTAGTCATGGACTACTTGGCTGGGGTACGTATTTGGTGGAGTCTGAGATGTGTTTTGGTATGAGGTTTGTGTATGATAATTCCCAGATTTCCAAAGGAGGGAAATGCTGGTTCAGCAGAAAACATTTTTGAATAATTTCCAATGGAAGTATTCCCTTGGAATTAAGGATTGATGCTAAAAAGCATAATCGGCATTAGCTTAACAAAATAATAGTGATTTGGTGTAAAGGTACTGGATTTAACAACCCTGATGAAGCCTTTCTCTTCTTAACCTCTTCAGAATCTTCAAATGTAGGCTCAAGGTGTTGTACACAGGAACAAAGCAATATTAGCTATCAAAAGACCAATAACTCTGAAAATAAAAGATTCAAGTTGAAGTCATTGCTCAAGTTAAAATGTACCCAAAGAAGATTATATCAACTCACGGCATTCAAGCTGATACAAGAAGACAACAAATTTCTTGGCTAAACTTGCGATACGTATTAATAAAAGGTACCTGAGAGCTTGAACTTACCAGTAAGTCCTCGATTTCCACATCTAACCCACTGCATGATCCATTGTCCCTACTAGAGACTGCGTTGCGCTTTCCCCAATCTCATAGCCAAAAGTGAGATTCTTTTGACTGCCAGACATATTGGGAATGTAAGGGTACCCATTCAGATCATATTGTAAACACACCCCACCATGACTGCTGTTCAAGTCAAGTCATTGGTGATAGGGTCTGATATGCATAAAGGATCAGACTCTTTGTGCATATCCGAGGGTGAAGAGGAGACGAACTGGTAGAGTAAGTTCCAATCTATTGTCTCTTGTGAGAGATTGAACATAGCCGAGCTGTCCTCCAATTGCAAGTCACCCTTGATGTTAGGAACGAACAAAAAAAAAAAAGAAAAAAAAACATTAAGACAAGGAACTTAACCGACCTTGAAATATGGAACATTTTTGTGGCATAAACATTATCAGGATAACATATTTTGAGCTAATTGTCAGCTTCAGCTGGCTCAGACTTCTGCTTTTTTAAAAGAAGATTTAGCTGTTGCAGGGGATGAAACAGCAGGCTTATTGCAGGATGAAATTAACGAGGACAACGGCTTTGAGCATGGGTAATGAATTCTTCATTTTTATATATAAAATTATATTTTTTAAAGATTAATTTTAAATATAAAGAAAAATTCCTATATTAGATTATATATTTTTTGATCAAATAATAAAAAAAATATTATTATTATTATTATTAACTAAAATTCCTAAACACAGAAAAAAAATAACCAAAATAACACAGAAAAGTTATACGAAATCACCAACTAACACAGAAAAAAATAACACAAAATCAGGTCAAATAAGAGAAAAGAAAAGAGAGAGATGGAGGCATTCGGGGATGGAGAAAGAAGAGAAGAAAAAAGAGAGAGAAGAGAAAAATGAAAAGAGAAAAAAAAATAGAAAAGAGAGCCGTTCGAGGGGAGAGAGAAAAAATAATAAAAATATTATTTGAATAATGAAAAGGAAGTATTCATCTTTGAATAAGATCAGTACATAGTTATTTATAATTTTACATACGAATAAACCAATACAGTTGATTTTAAGGGCATATTCTTCAAATTCAAATATAAAGATGAAGATAAATAATCCACTGCTAATACTCTTACAATCTACTGGATTCAAGACCCTTTGTATTTCTTTTTGTAGCTGCAAATCATCTTGATAAACCCTGTGATAGGGTTGTGCAAACCTCGATGGCCAATCGAACAGAAACAAAATGTGAAATCTTTCTCTTATTCATCCTTGAAAGCCTGAGTGTGCACACAGGAAAGATCATGTAGAAAACCAATTTAACTTCCAAAGTGGATGCATCGGAAACATAAAATTTGGTACCAACCCGAACAGAAGTCGCAGTTTTACACCCATAGTAAGGCCAGAACATAACAGAAACAGAATGTCATGCCAGAGATGTTTAAAGACCACATCATATCATAATACAGAATATATTCAAAACACAACAAAATCATATTATCGCCATAGAGTTTTGCTATATACAAGCAAAGTCGCATACTAATCTGTGTACCAATACCGATTCATTCATACTTAAAATTTAAATTAACATTGTTTTCAATAAAATCTACTTTTTGACAAATCACATCATATTGGTGCACAGATTAGTGTACAATTGTGCTTGCAACTATATTTTTCCATCGCCATATAGTTATGCAAAAAATTTTCATATTCGCTTTTTTTGCACAGTTCAAAAATAGAATACCAAAAATAAGCTTATGTCTATACTAGTCATAACAAAAATACTTTCCTCTTTCATACAAATTTCATGAGTAATGCCAAACAAATATTGATGTTGTTTCAAATTTCTTTTCAAAACATATCATGCACATTTTTCAAAAAATAAATCTCAGTTTAGTTTTCTTTTAATGCAAATTTTAATATAGGAACTCTGCTTATTTGGACTCTTTAACTTTTTAAAATTTTTCCACAATAGTACCAAACAAATGTCAAACGTCACCTAAAAAAAAAGTCACGTAACTTTCATAAATTTTCAATAGAACACATATTTCAATACTTAAAAATGAAAAATACCAAAAGAACCTATTTTTTCTTTAAAAAAGAATCTAAAATTCACGTGATTCTAAAGTGTCATCACCTTCTAATTTATTGATATCCACTTAACAATCACTCAATGTAATTCCAACTCAATCATGAGTTTATTTAAAAATAAAGCCCAGCTAGCCCACTAAACTATTATAACACTTGCTGGAACAAAAAAATGTTACCAAGTCCAAAATAATTTAGGGCCCAAGTCTAACACAGTAACAAACATCTTTACTTCATAATTATTTAACATAACCCAAATCCAATTAACAATAAGCCTAGTACGTAAACAAAGTCTATTTGATCCAAAGTAAACCCCAGCCCAAAAAAATAGAACACAAGTTTGCAACTGTTACTAGGCTTCGTAAGAGACTATACGACCCAGGAAAAGAACAAGCTAGCAATGTTTCGGATGGAACTAATAGGGAGTCGCCACGGGGCACCGTGCGACGGACTCAACGTGAGGGCAGCAACGAAGCGGTGACAAGGTGTCTGGGAGTGGCGGCAGAGTAAGAGGGACTTACGTACGGTTTTCCGGGGGACATTACGACAAGCTGCGGCCGTGTGGGTGGCCGTTTCCGACGAGGAACGATGCCTAACAATGGACGGAATGTGGGTCTACGGTGGTGTCCAAAGTTGCTATGTTTCTCTTGCTTAAAACAGGGACTTACGTGCTCTGTTACAGTTGCTAAAAACAGAGGCTTGTTGGGCAGTGAAGAGAGAACCGAGAAGGTTGTTTGGGTGGTTTGAAAAGGCCTAGGCGGTGGTGGAGTAAGGTGGTTTTCGGTGGTTGGCTGCTGTGAAGGTGCAAAGTAGCTCACGTTGGGATCGCAGTGGTTAAGTCTCGTAGGCTGGGTAGTGGCTATCACACGGTGGTTTTGATCTGGACAGATAGGTTTCGTGCTGTGGACTTACTCGGTTGGGCTTCCGTGGGGGAAAAAGGCGGCGTTGCTCTACTGCAATGGAGGCTTATCACGGCGGGGAGGTGCAGTAGGCTGTAAGAGAAGTGGCTGCGGCAACTACGTGAAGGAGACCTTTCACTGAAACACGGGGCTGCGGAAACCCTATCTTGGAAAACTAGCAACGTGCAGATTACATATCTTCTATATATAAAAAATATGTATGAAACAGAAAATCTTGTTTTAACGATTTTTCTTATTTTTCCGTTAAAGTTAATACCGTTTGTTTAAACGGTTTCGCACATAAAATGAAGATATAAATGTTGAGAGAGATAGCATTCAATGTTGTTATATGATTTATTAATCTCAATAATTATAATACTTAATAGTTTATATAATAATAAGTAATTAAAAATTAGTTATTATATTTTTTCTTTCTCCTTAACATATACACGTGTATTAGGTGTATAAAACGTGAATCCCTAAGTATAATATACGTGTATTATACGTTTCATTAACTCAGATTATTGAGTATTCTAAATTTAAAAATCTCATATAATATATAATATAAGTGTGTTTAATCAAAATGTTTTTTTTCCCCCATATTAGTAGGACGTAGCTTCCGCTAAGTCATATTCCATACGTGGGCTTGCTATGATAGGCACGTGACAAAGGCCGTGATCCTTGAGCTAATCAAGAAAGAGTAAATTCGGCCAACAATTTCAAAATATATTTTATGATTTATATATATGCTATATATAGAAAATATTATACAACAAATTTTATAAAAAGATTATGTTTTAACTTTATGTTGTCCCTGATCGACTCAACCAACAGCAAAATAAGAATTTCAATGTTGTCTCTATTGATTGTCAACAGGATGACATAAATTGATGAATTATAATACAAACATCAAATGACACATATTTTGAACTACTGTTTGTGTTAGACTTTTATTAAATTTTTTGTATACATATTTGCTAAAATTATAGATGTTATAAACATGTATTGGATTATATGATACTTTGAACTAATTTTTTTATTTTCTCCAATATGTCTTAAATTATTAAGTGACATCAATAATTTTTATAAAATATATATTATTTTTTATAAATAATCATTTCATAAAATTAGATAAACGTGCTTTGCACGTTATTCTCACCTAGTATATATATAGGTATATATATATATATACTGCCGTGAACCCAGAAGGGTAGAGACGTGCATGGCGTGGATGGTGTGAAAACCGTGAAGACTGTTCTTGGTTATCTCGAGCTTGGGTTTTGGGCGTGCAAGACTTGGGCCTTTTTTCTGAATTTTGGGCCTCAACTCAGCAATACAACCTGCCCCCAAAAATATTTCAGCCTAAAACTAAATAAAAAGATTCCACCTAATTCATAAAAAAAATATCAAATGATTTTAATATAATTATCAGCCCAACCAAAATTCACATCTCATTAAAATAAAATTATAAACTGATAACCTATTCTAAAAATTAATTGTTAATCTCAAGTGAGCTTTCATACTTATAAACCCAAATATTTTAAAAGGGCTTGGTACTGGACCTTCTTTGAGTAGGGGGAGGGCTTCTACTTGAAGAGGCTAAGAGGATTTCAAGATTTCTGAACTTCCGTTGAAATAAAAATACACGTATTGTATGTTTTCATCTTTTGTTCTCTTTTGTTTTGTTTTGTTTTTATCTTGGCTGTAATCTCATGATGGATTATGATATGTGATGTACAATTTTTGAGAAAATCATATATGTTTATTTCATTCACGCTTAATTAATATCTAAACATCTGAACTCTTATTTCATTCCCTTCTAATGAAACTCTCAAATAGGAAAGACATTAAAATATTCTAAAATTATTTTAATTTTTTCCATTCCATTTTTTCCTTCCAAACAAGCTGTAACACTATCAGATCAACATACACCAACATATATATATATATAACAAAAACTAGAAATTTCACCCAAGAAATGTCAAATGTTGCAACATGTAACGATGGAATAGTATTACTACGTGCAAATTCAAACACACCAACAATATTAAAACTAGTACAATTAAAAGGTCCACAAACAAAGTGGTAACATATTAATATCGTTTCAACTTTAGTACGAGTTCCATTCGGCAGATCGACTACATATATAGTAGTCATCTCTAACTTGATCAAGAGGAGCTGCTCAATTATTTAAGTTGTTTGATCTTTGCAATGATGTCTTCATAGTATTGTTTATTCAATTTCAGATTTTTCGTGATCTCGTTGTCGTCTGCCTGCGGATTCTGAACATACTTTAACCACCCATTCAAATGGCCAATGGCTTCTTCAATCTTCTTCTTAAATGAAGGCTCAAGCTTGGGACGAATCTTTTCATCCTCCAAAGCATTTTTCATCTGATAGACATAGCCCTCCAAAATTCCCTTAGCCTTGGCTTTCACTTTGTATTTATCATCCTTGTTGTTGGTGGTAGTGATCCCAGTGTTGCTCACGCCCGAGGTTTTCTCCCGAATAGAAACCTCCATTGTAGAAGACACCTTGATTTCAATATTCTTATAAGTGACACTGTTCATAGACTTGTCATCAGAACCTTCAATGATAAGATAAATCTGTCACAGGCTTGAATTTTATGAAGATATGTTAAAAATTTAACATCGAACTTTTTAACACAGAAATGAGACATGGCATTCTTAAAATTCTCAAACTTTTTCAATCATAATTTATTTTTCAAAAATTACTTAAACACAAATTTTTTTTTTAATTTTAAATCTTTAGCATTTTTGTCTAATCATTATCCAAAACAAAAATTAATACAAATTTTAAAACCTTCAAAATAAAACACAAATTAATATAACTTTTTCAAACTTAAAAAAATATTAAAAAAAATATTCAAACAATTTTTTAACTTTATAATATTTTTTAAAAATTTTTCTCACTCATTTACCAAAATTCAATAAAACATTTTAATTCTAATAAGTTTACTTTTATTTACAAAATTCTAAGATACTTCAAGTGTCTAAACGAATCCTTAGTACTCTTTACCTGATATTTTTAAAATTCTTAAAACTTCTCATAATTTCTTTTTTAAATGTCACTCAAATACAAAACACTTTATAATATTTTTATTCAATTTTTTAATTTTTTTTTCTTAAAACTCAAGAAAACATCTTATTAATTCAAACCTTGAGATGCTCCACGTGTCCAAATGAGCCATTACTCTCTATCATATATAACCAAAACGGACTCTTCCACTAGGCAACTTAGGAAGCCGCTAAGGCCCCTAGCTAGTGGAAGAAAGCCTCCAAGTACCTAAAATTTTCCAATCTTTCATAAGGGTAAAAAAAGCTACAATTAGGATAAAGTGATTAAGATGCCATTTAGACAATGAGTTGAGATAAAAAATTGAATAAAATATTATTAGAATATTATTTTTTTATATTATTATTATTATTTTGAGATTTGAAAAAAATTGAATTGTTTATTATATTTTATATGGAAATTTGAAAAAATTGTAATGATAAGATGAGATGAAATAAGATGAAATATTTCTTGTATCCAAACCAGACCTAAGTCAATGGGAGAATATCAAATTTGAATGGATCTTATGCAATTGATAATATCTTTGATTAATTTTTTATATTTCTCTCTTTTTCTTTTAAACACTGATCTTTTCTTACTATATATCTTCCTGGAACTGTGTAGTTTTTATTTTTTATTTATTGAAATCTCACATGAATTATTCTTAACAGAAAATTACTCATGCATGTAAGCCATTAGCATTATTTTTTTGTTTTGTTTTGAACTCCCCTAGCCTTTTCTTTAAAAAAACAAAAATTGAAGAAAATTGGCATGACGTTTTTTTTTTTTTTGTATGAGTTTCTTTTATGATTATGTTCCTAAATAAATATGTTATTGTTATAATTATTTAGAAACATAAATGGTTTTCGTATAATTCTTTAAAGAGGTAAGAACCCATTATATATATCTGTTTCTAAAAAGCCATTTGCAAAATTAAATTTAATAAAATCTTCCTACATAGATCAACAATATTAATATCTCAACAGAGAAGGTGTATTATAAAATTTTAAATATCATTTTCTTTTTGTAAAAAAAAAATAGAAATGATATTTAAAATTTAAATTTATTTAGAAAGTTGCTTATAACTGATCGAAAATAAAGAAAGAAACAGAAATTACCAGACACGGAGTTGGGATTCATGGCGACCTGCAGGTTCTTGGCGGCATCACCGATCTTGAAGCGATGCATATCATGAGTGAATGCAACACACGATGGCGTTGTTCTATATATATTAAGAGGTGGAAGAAGATCGAAATGAAGATTCCATTGATTTTGATCTAGTCCAATGTTGATCTAGTCCAACTCGTTTGTCTTTTTATATTTTAGGGCGCTGTCACCAGTTTAGATATAATTTAATAGTGAAAAAATATAGAAAGATCGGATATATATTTGACACGTCAACATGCTTGGCTGAGAAATTATTTGAATAGTCAAAAGTAGATTGAAGCCGCACAAGAAAACTCATTTTATATATATAAGAAAATACATATATGATATATCACTCCTCTTTTATATATTTGATCCTGCCGACCGACCGCCCGCCCGCCATTTCTTCTCTATTTTGTAAGCACTAGGAAACTTGGTGAGCAAGACTTGGGATGAGAGAGATAGAGAGAAAGAGAGAGAGTGAGAGAGAGTGAGACTTGTCAACGGTGGCTACGGCCTGTCGTGGATCAGATAAAAGAAAAGGATAAAATCTTTAGAAATAAAAGCTGTGTGCAGTCAGGTTCTTACAGTGTCTTTTACCAACCCAACATTTTCAACTAGAATGAATATATATAAACAAATATTTCATAAAAAAAATAATTGTTACTATTAACAATTAATTTTTTTACACTTTTTCTTAAAATGAGATCCGTTATCTTACAAAGATTTACATATAATCTATCTATTTAAAACTTGTATAAATTATTTTTATATTTATTTATAAGCTAATTTTTGAAATCCGAGTATACTTCTCTCTTTAAGATATAAATCTTACTAAGGAGGACCCATTTGGCAGCTCATATTTGCCAACTATCAATAAAAATCATTTTTTTTTCAATCATATATCACAACCATAAAAAAGTCATTTCCCTTTAAGTAAACTCAAAAAATTAAAAAATAATTTTTTATTTATTCATTGGTTGTCAAATGTGATGCTTAAATATCATTTTTTTAATTAGGTTAATTGCAAAATCAATCCATAGATTTTCACAAATTAAAAACCTAAGAATCTTTTTCTAATATCGGAAAATGACAAGAACTGATTGGACAATTACTCCTTTTTCTATATCTACATATATTTCACATACATATTATTAAAGGGAGGAAGTGAAAGAAGTCAAGTAACATTCTCAGCCCCACCTAAAAAATCTCATGCTCACTGTTAGGGGTAGGGGTGTGCATATGACCCAATCATCCAATTGATCTGAGTAGCATGACCCGAACTGACCCGAATTTGTCGGGTTATTATTTGAGTTGGTCTCTAACTCGACTAATAACCGGTTTGAATAATTTGTGTCAACCCATCTGAGAGTATAAAAGCATACTCAGTCTCAAACTCTAGCCAGTAGCCGCCACTCAGATTTCTTCGCTCACTCATTCTCAAGTCGTCCGGCAACCAGCTCCACATGCTTTGGCCAACATGGACGCCAACGGCAACGGCACTATTGAGTTTGATGAACTCGTCTAGGCTGTCTTGCCTGATATGAGCACCAAATTCACATGCGACGTCGGCAAGCTTGAACAAAATGAAGAAATACCCAAAATGGAAAATGCAAAAAAATAGAAAATAGTGAAAAAGTTTTGGGTTTTCTTTTTCAACGTGATTAATTCACCATGAAGGACTGAATTGAGGCGTAGACTGGACTTCTTATGATAACATAGTGAAGAAAAATGCTCCGAGAGAAAGGAAATGGAGGGAAGAAGGCAAAAGTTGGGTCGGTGGCGCAAGATTAGTGCAGAATCTGAACCCCCGAGCCGAGAGAGAAGCCAAAGAGTATGAGCTTTTTTGAGCTTGCTATGCAGAGAAGAGAAGAGAAGAGGTTATTTTCCAATCGAGAGGTAGAGGCTTACAGATCTATTCCAACGCTCTCGTTTGCTCTTGTAGGGTAGCAGTAGGTGTCAATCGTGACGACGTAAGCTATGAGGAGTCATGGCCTTTTTGGGGCTGGCCTTGGTTGAGGGGCAACGATCCGGTTCCTTATGGTGGTGTTGGCAAAGAAAAGTAATTGGTCGTTTCTTGAATCTTCTATGTTGGCTGTTGCTTTCTTCTCGAGGAAGACACCTCTTTAAAGGATGGGTCATATGGGCTCGACTTGATTTCATTTTATTCGGGTTGGGTCGAGTCAGTTTGGCGCCTTAACTGTGTCCATTCGAGTTGGGTCTGGTCGGGTACAAACTCAGCTATACCACATCGGGTTGCAGGCCTAGTTAGGGGGTATTTTTGTCAGGGCCTCAAGGGCATAACACTTCCCTAGGCCCATTGCTTCACCAAGCCCCTTGAGCCTCGGGAATACTGGCCCGAGCCCGGAAAGGCCCCCCTTGGTAGCCTGAGGTGGGTCCTATACCTGTGCAGGTCGAGCGGGCTTCAGACCCGTGCGGGTTGAGAGTAATCATCAATATTGAGACCAGACATTGTAGAAGGACGCGAGAAACCATGATCGGGGAAAAGGGAAGAGGCCGCTTCAGACAATTCTGCCAAAGACCCACGCCGTATTAAATGACTAACATCAAGAAAATCACACTGCATTAAATGCAGTATGGTGGTAGAAACTCTAAGGAGAGGCGTCTCTCTGCCCCAGAACACAGGGCATGGCCCACCTGACTTGAAAGACATGGTATAAAGGTAGCCCAGAACTGTGAGGTAAGGGGGGAGGAATTAAAGTCTATCATCAATTATACACAACTGTTGCCTTATTCTTTAAAGCATTTTGATCTCTACTCTATACAAACTTTGGCATCGGAGGTTCCTTGGGCCACTGCAAGGCCACCCCTCTCTCGCCTCAGGATCTGGCATGAGTGAAGGCTCAAATTGGTTGAGCGACCTGGTCGAAAAGCGTATGAAACACGACGTTAACACCCACCCTAGAGATAAAGTGCACCGCTCTTCCTCCTCTCCCTTACTTAATTTTTAACTTCAATGCTGACCCAAAAACAATATTCAAAAACTTTATATCCACAAGAGTTTATTAGAAATTTGTACCAATTGATGCATATTGCTTTAATCATTTGTCAAGGTTCCATACTATATCATGACTAGCAATACATAATTAAAATAACTAAATTTATCATTAACTCGTCAAAACTCAAAAGGTTATAACCCTCAAATGAAATGTTCATGGCATACTTAACCTATTTATGCAAGTATACATTTTTTTATCAGATGTCTAAATGAATTGGATTGAAGCTTTAGCAATTGAGATATGGGAAGGAACATTGAATAGGTTAATACTTTATCTACTTTCCTTTTGGGTTCTCAATTCAGAAACACTTGAACTGGTTGTGAGCATCAGTGTTCTGGATTATCATGCAAGCAACACTGAACCTAGTTACAAAATAGGGAGCTAGAAAGTGAGAGAAGAAAGTCATTAAAGCAAGCTCCATTAAGTACACAAGAGGAGGTCCAAAGAAATAAAGAATGGAAGAAGAAACTTCTTAGCATAGACAGAGAACACTCCTTATCTTCAAAGTTTCAACCATTCCTTTCAATCCACAAACACCACATGATTTACAAAGAAATCATCCTCCATACATCGGCAATATGTGAATTGGCCTTACGTCTTTGCCAACATGCAAACAAATTGACCACCCAATTGCGCATTATCTAAGCAATGCTAATTCTATTAAAGATCTCCACCCATAACATCCTTGCCAACTCACAATGAAGTAAAAGATGATCCACCGACTCTCCACTCTTCTTACACATAGAACACCAATCCATTAGGAAGAGACAACTCCTTTCTCAAATTATCCAAGGTCAAGAATTTCACAAGAGATGCTGTCCAACCAAAGAATGCAATCTAAGGCAGCACCTTACTCCCTTCTAGATACACTTCCAAGGGAACAAAGTATGGTTTTCACTTGACAAAACCTTGCATAATGATCATACAATAAACTTCCTACTCTTTGTCTTCATCCAAAGCATCATGTCCACCACATTATTACCAAAATTTAAGGAATAAAATAAACTGTAAAATGCATAAATAACTCCAATTTCCCAATCATGAGCTAGCTCTATTGAAATAAACATTCCAATGTAGGGGGAACTGGTAGAACAATCCAGCAACTCAAACTCCAAAGCCTCCTGATTAAGAGCGAATCAAAAGAGGGAGGGAAGCATGGTCTTAAGGGCTGAATCACTACACCAAAATTCATGCCAAAAAATGACCCTAGATCCATCACCAACCACAAAACTAATAAAATAAGCAAAAGCCTCCCATCCATTTCTAATATTCTTTCACAAACCAACACCATGCACACTTCTCACTTCATTAGAACACCAACTCGCTTACAAAAGCTCATACTTCATGATCTCAATAATAATCTTCCATAAGGACTCCCTTCCCAATAGTACCTCCATAACCATTTTGCAATGAGTGCCTTGTTAAAAATTAAACAAAAAAATCATACATAAACTAACAAAAAATGACTAACAGTATAAATCCTGTGTACCGATTGCACAACATCACTAACTTGGCTTTTCATTTTTTTTATTAAAAAAAAAGTAACTGAAAGAACAAACGGATATTAATTATATATGTACACTCAGATACGAGAATGTTACACTTTATGACCACCACCTCCTCTTGCAAAAATTGGAAGCCAACCACCGTAAACCACCTCCCACAGCCCATGGGAAATAGCAACCCTAGTTAAATCGCCACCATTGAACCATTGCACCTCCCCACAGCCCCATGTCAGCCTTACCCTCTCCCTCTAATCTCACACATCAGTTTCTTGTCTCACCCAATGCAAATGTCTCTATTTTCTGCGAGTTTCGCCACCTCCCAACAACTCCTTGCGCAGCCACGCATGGTTGCTGCACAGAGACATCTCTACACCTACAACAATGTGCCACCCAAAACCACACAACTGGAAACCAACGAGCACTGTAGCCAGTCCGCTGCACCAAACCACCAGTGCACAAAGTGAGGACCCCAGCCAAGCTAGGTAGAAAACAACCAAAAGAAAACCTTCACCGTCCACGTCTTCCACACCCATAGCTTTCTTACACCCATAACATGGAAGCCTCTATTTTTAAGAAACAAAAACAAAGCACAGCCAACTCCCACGTAGGCTATCCGTGATTCTCCATCGCCACAGCATTGGAATCTAGCTTCACACCGAATGTTTCACCACCACCGTCCGCTAGCACCTTCAAAGCCAACCACCAAGAGCCACTGTCTTACACATCCACTTGCACCAAGAACTCAACAAGCCTCTGTATTTAGCAACCTTAATAGAGCAAGAGGAACTTTACAGACCACCAAATTCCACCATCTCTAGTGTTGCACCACACCCACAAGACCGTAAGCCACAAAAATCAACCCCCACATCTCACGGCTTCACACCAACTCTCACGGTAGCCACCACTGTCGAGACTACATGGTAAGCCTCACGGCTACCTCCCTTCCGGATCCTTCATCCAAGAGCCTCACGGCAAGCTTCGCCTCATGATAAAAACTAGGAGAGGAGACCACGAGTATTGACAAGAAAGGAGAAGAAATTGAAAAGAATGGAGAGGGAGAAGAAATGACGGGAGAGGAGAAGAGAATGGAAGAATCAAGAGAGAGGGAACGATGGAAGTACCCCACTCAAAAATGGGCGCTTTGTCTTCTCCCATCCCTAAAAAATTCTCACCCAAATTAAAATGCACCATTTAAATAAACGGTACATGTAGATAAATTGGTGCGCATCGGTGCACTAACTCGCCTGAAGATAGAGATTTCCTCATAAAAAATGTATAAACTGGAAAGTTGAAATAGAAACAAAGGAAAAGTTCAATTTCCAGTGCAAACAAAAGTTACTACATACCTTTATGAATTATTTACTAGTGCAAATAGAGTGCCGCAACCCAAAGATACCTTCTCAAAAAAAAAAAAAAAAAAAAAACAAAAGCAACAACATTAGAAAGCTGATTACAATCAAATCAATGAGCAGTTCATATCTAATAAATATTCTGCCAATAAATAAAAGAAAAATTTTACACTTCATTTACTGATAAGAGAAGTGCGTTCACCAAGAAGGACTATTGGAGAAGAGGAGTGCAATGGATGTGGAAACTGGTATAAGCCATCACGGGTTGGGCCATTGATAAGGAGCTTCCCCGTTGTGTTATCCTTGACATTGAAATGGTTGGAATGGAATTCAAAAAAGCAACGATTGTCAATGCAAAATTGAGAAATTGAGACTAAGTTTTTTGTAATAGTAGGTACATGAAGCAAATGATGTAAATGAAAAGAGGAGGAATTAGAGAGGAATGAGGAGTCGGCAATGTTTTCAATAGGTAGTCCATTCCCTTTGCCAACAAGAATTTGGTCATGTCCTGTGTATGGTTCAGAGGAGATATTTAACTGGGAGAGGTCATGGGTGAGATGGTGGGTAGCAGCTAAATCTGGATACCAAGTTGGATCGGCAAGTGAAGTGGAAAATGTGTAGTTTGTAGTAAATGATTGTGGTGGTTCATACTGGTAAGCATGGTCAAACATGTAGTGGCATTATAAGGCTACGTGACCTGGTTTAGAACATACTTGACAGATGGGGCGGTTAATGTTTGATGGTGTGTAATTGTTTTGGAAAGTGTTTGAAGGTGAGTAATTATTTTGAAAAGACTGGGAAGAGTGGCCTGTATAAGACCCTCTGTTTCTGCCATGTCTACCATGATTCCCCCTAAAAGTGCCACTCCCTTGTTGATCACGGTGCTATCTAGTACTCAAATTGACCGAAGGTTGGAGAGAAAAGGAAGAGCTAGTGTTGCAAGAATTATGAGACAACCTGATTTCATGAATAAGAAGAAGGTGATACAATTCATGAGGGGTGGTAGGATCGGATCTGGTAGTTATTGAGGTAACAAAAGACTCATATGAAGGGCCAAGACCATTAAGAAGGTAAGTGACAAGTTCTTTGTTAGAGAGAGGACTTCCAGTAGCTGCAAGAGTATTAGCTAACATTCAGACTTTACTAAAGAACTCAGTAACCGATTGTTCATTTTTTGATAAGTTGGTGAGCTAAAATCTAATATGAAATTATTTAGCCTAAGAGAGTGAGCTAAACATAGATTCTAGAGTGAGCCATAGCTCTCTTGAGGTTTTTCCGGAGGCAACATGTCCTATAACAGACTCTGTAAGAGAAGAAAATAAAACGCTGAGAATGAACTGATCGGTTTTCTGCCAAGAAAGAAAATCAGGATTGTTTTTTAGGGTGGCGGTAGACTCGACAGTAGGATTGATTGGACGATATTTGAGGGGAATGATCTGAGTTCCATCAACAAAAGAAAACAGATCTTGCCCTTTGAGGTAAGCGAAAATTTGCACTTTCCACAACAAGTAATTGTCTTGGTTTAATTTGATAGTGACTACGGAGGAGGAGGAAGAAAGAAGTGTTAAGGTGGTCATGGTGGGACTGAGGGATGGAATGAGAGACTCCTAGTCAGTAGCTCTGATACCATATCGGTAGGAAGAAGAATGTAGAAAACATATTGTTCTCTGTAAAAATGATTTTCTCACACACTGTATTCAATATTATGTATGCCTTTATATAGGCATTTGATTACAATCAGAATAATGGACGTAGTACAACACAGAGAATAAAATCTGTTACAATGGACTCTACTGCCTAATAGAGTATACAGCTAATGGTTTATTCCTGAAGATTCTAGGACTTTTGCTGAGGTGAAATGCTTTATTTTATTTATGTTAATAATAAGGTAGAGTACACAGTATTGATAAACATCAAAATATACACAAATACAATCACGTAAAGATTAGGAAGCTCTATCTCTATATGGTTGTTGCTAAACTCTGTCCTTATCAGCTTGACCTCTATTTGGTCGTTTTTGGGCATTATCCTTATCAGATACTTGCATTGCCTTATCAGATAGTGCTTCAACAGCTCCCCTTAAGGTCAACAATAATGCATGTAGGTTGAGCTTGAAATACAGGAAGCGAAACCGAGTAGAAACAATCGGTTTTGTAAAGATTTCAACGATTTGGTCCTTTCTTGATAAGAACCAAACGCCAAGATTTCCATAGGTCACTTTGTCTCTAACAAAATGGAAGTCAAATTCTATATGCTTACAATAGGGGTGAAAGGCAGGATTGACACTGAGGTAAGTGACACCGATGTTGTCACATCAAAATATTAGTGGCTTATTTGTACCAACTCCAAGCGCATGAACTAAGAACTGAAACCAAACCAATTCAGTAGTGCAGTTAGCAAAACCATAATACTCGACTTCAGTACTCGAGTGAGCCATAGTTTGTTGTTTCTTACAACTCTAAGAGAGAATGTTATGACCTAAGAATTCACAAAAGTTGCCGATGGACCCTCTGTTATTAGGAAACAAAAAAGTTGGTATCAATCCGAACAAAGACCATAGTTTTACACTCGTGGTAAAGTCATAATAGAATATAAATATAATGTCATGCTAGAGGTTTTTAGAGATCACATCATATCATATCAAAGTACTAAACATATTCAGAACACAACAAAATCAAATCATCACCATATAATTATGCACAAAACTTTCATATTCACTCTTTTTGCACAGTTCATAAATAGAATGATAAAAATAAGCTAATATCTACACAAATCATGACAAAAATACTTTCTTCTTTCATATAAATTTCATGAGTAATGCCAAACAAATACTAAAATTGTTTCAAATTTCTTTTCAAAACATATCATAAACATTTTTCATAAAATCAACCTCAGTTTAATTTTCTTTTTTTACAATCTCTAGTATAGGAACCTTGGTTTTCTGGATTCTTTAGCTTTTCAGAATTTCCCTAAAATAGTACCAAACGAATGTTAATCATCACCTCTCAAATTATCCAAGGTCAAAAATTTCACAAAAGATGTTGTCCAAACAAAGAAAGTAATCTTAGGCGGCACCTTACTTTTCCAGTTACACTTCCAATGGAACAAAGTATATTTTTGACTTGACAAAACCTTGTATAATGGTCATATGGTAACTTTATACTCCTTGTCTTCATCCAAAGCATCATGTCCATCACATTATTACCAAAATTTAATGAATACAATAAACTGTAAAAGCATAAATAACACCAATTTCTCAATCATGAGTAGCTCGATTGAAATAAACATTCCAATGTGGGGAACTACTAGAACAATCCAGCAACTCAAACACCGAAACCTCTTGATTAAGAGCCAACCGAAAGAAGGATGGAAACATGGTCTTAAGGACTGAATCACCACACCAAAATTCACGCCAAAAACTGACCCTAGATCCATCACCAACTGCAAAACTAATAAAACAAGCAAAAGTCTCCTATCCATTTCTAATATTCTTCCACAAACCAACAACATGCACAATTCTCACTTCATTAGAACACCAACTATCTTGCAACATCCCATACTTCATTATCTCAATAACAATCTTCCATAAGGACTCACCTTACAGACGGTACTTCTATAACCATTTCGCAAGAAGAGCCTTGTTAAAAATCAAACAAACAAATCATACATAAACCTAAATAGTTAACAAAAAACTAATTAACAATATAAATCCACAATACCAAACCAATTATAGAATGACAACAATAAAAGTTATCAGTCACACCAAAGAATCTTTCCAGAATACAAAAAAAAAAACCTTTTTTTTTTTTTTTAATTTGTTTCCCTCAAAACACCTGACGAGTCTTGCATTTGACTAGTATAAAAGTAAGTTCACGTAAAATTTTTGGTTTTATTCAAAAAGTATATATATTTTTTATTAAGCTTGTTAAACTGATGTTTGAACCAGCCGCCTTTCTAATTCATTCATCTGGTTTAGTTTTTAAAACATTGGGCATGTAGTGTGCCTTCCCACATGATGCTTGACAGCTGGAGCACCTAAGAAGCAATCCAAAACGAAGCAAGCCTGGCAATTTGCTTAACGAAATATGCAACTGGTCTTTATTCTTGTGTTTAGTAGCATCATCACTATTTTTAGTTTTCTACTATTTTCGTATATGGCTTATCGTCTTAAGGAATATGCAACTAACTTGTAATGATTAACGAGTTGGGAGTTTTATAAGAGTGATATACTGCTATGAATGGCTAAGACATTAGGTTGCAAAAGGCCAGTAGATATAGCCTATTATGAATGACTACAGGCAGTCAACTATCATGTATCATATAAAATTTCATATTAACACTACAGGATTTCTTCTTTAAACTTTTAAAATAAGATCCAAGATTAATTCAATGCATAAGTAGGAGATCATGGACCAATGTCATATGGGCAGCCCACAAATAAAGTAATGAAAAATGAAACACCTAAAATTACAACATGCACACAAGAAAGTCTATCCACATTTGGTTAGTTGAGATAAGATTTGTACTCCTTTGTCATGTGGTGCATTGGAGTTTCGAAAGTTGAGTATTTTTAATAAAGCATTACTAGGAAAGTGGTTGTGGAGGAAACATCAAGAGTATGATTCTTTGTAGAGAGCTGTGATTGATTCTAAATATGGGAGTGCTTGGGGAGGGGGAGGGGGGGTGGAGTTTGAAGAAGGCAAGATGTACTTATGGTGTGGGGGTGTGGAAACATATTACAAGAGGTTGGGATGCTTTTGTTAAACATGTTATTTTTTATGGTTGGCGACAGTTCTAGAATTCATTTTTGGCATGATTCGTGGTGTGGTGGTAGGGTTCTTTATGCTGTTGTTCCAGATCTATTTTGTATTTCTCAGAACCCAGATGCTTCTTTGGCTGACTTTCTGGATTGTCATAGATGAGTTCTATTCTCTATAGATGTGAATGATTGGGAAATGGGAGCTGTTTCTGGATTGTTTGGTTTATTGTATGCTACTCAGCTTGGGAAGGATTTGAGGGATAAGATGGTCTGGATGCCTACTGGTAAGAAGAAGTTTTCAATTCGTTCTCGGTATAAGACGTTGTGTAGGCCAAATGGGGTTGACTCTTTTCCTTAGAAGAGTAAGGTGCCTTCTAAGGTTGCATTCATTGGCTGGTCTACTTCTTTAGGGAAGATTTTGACTTTGGATAATCTCAGAAAGCGTGAATTAATTGTTTGGATTGGGGTTTCTTATGCAAGAAATCTGGTGAATCCGTGGAGCATCTATTATTACATTGTGATGTGACCAAGTTGTTATAGTATAAGTGTTCAATAGATGTGATTTGGCTTAAGTGATGCCTAGGTGGGTGGTGAACCTTTTTGCTTGCTAGAGAGGTTTAAGGGGGAATGTGTGAATTGTTTGTGTTTGGATTATGATCTCTTTATGCCTTGTATGGTGTATTTGGATTGAGAGGAATGGTCAATGTCTTGAAGATATATAAGGGAAAATCAGTTGATGAACTTAGATGTTTCTTCTTTAATTCCATATTTCAGTGGGCCTCCGCTATTGTATTTAATAGAACTAGTGTCCATGATTTTCTTGTTTCTTTTTCTAGCTCCTTGTAATAGGTTCAATTTTTGTAGACTTCCTATGTACTTGGCTTTGCCTTGTTACTTGTCCCAATAAAATAAAACAAAAAGTCTATCCTCACATGCTCTCTCATGCATACAAAAGTACTGGTACGATGGTAGAAAGATTTTCTTTTGATCTTAATAAATGATTTCGTTAAAAAATTATAATACAAAAGTGTCTAATTTAATACTTCAGGATTTCTCCTTCATTGAGGAAATTAAGGCCCAGTTTGGTTATCGAATACAGATCATCTCATCTATACCGTACAATAGTTTTTCCTATCTAAACACTATGTTTCATCTCTAAATTTTAAAAATATCCACTTGAATAAACAGTAATGAATAGTAAAAATTGACAGTAAATAGTGCATAAATAGTAAAAAGTGATATGAACAGTAAAAATTGACAGTAAACAGTGCATAAATAGTAAAAACTGATATGAATAGTAAATGAACAGTATGTGAACAATACATTAACAATGCACAATTCAGCTCTCTATAAATCAGTAGGACTCACATCTTTTTCAAATCCCAAAAATTAAAAACTATCTCATCTTATCTTACTATTCAAAAACACAGTTTTTTACAAACTATTTTATCTCATTTTAATTAAAAAAATTTAAAACTATTCAAAATATCTTATATCATCTCATCTGAAGTGTGTATCTAAACGAGACATAAGTTTTTCTAAATAACATCGATACAACTATAATGCAAGACTAATAAAAACACCAAAAATGTAAGTCACAGAACTGAAACCTTCCACAAAAAATTAAAATCAGGGCCTAGAGTTACAATGCCAAAACATGTATAAACTAAAAAGAATTCATCAAAATAGTTCTTCTAAGCAAAGTTTTGAATATCGTACCAGAGGCTGTACTGGTCAAGGCACTGAAACGAAATATTTTAGTACCGGTACCTTTTCGAAATAGTCGATCTATAAATAAATTATATATAAAAATATATAAAAATTATATTGCAAAATAATAGTCTATATATAAATAAATTATATTTAAATTCATAGATATATAAATTATAAATACTCCAGTCTGAATTGAGAGTTAAAAAATGAGCTTGCAGTTTGAAGAAAAAAAAAGTAAATGCCGAAATATTAGTCGGTATGAGCCGAAATATCGGCCAGTATTTGGGATGGTACAAAACAGGTGTAATACCTATACCGAACCATTGGCCAGTACGGTACGGTAATTAAAACAATGCTTTTAGGTCCAAGCCATCACTAACTTGGCACTTTTCATTTTTTTTATTAAAAAAAAGGTAACGGAAAGAATAGACAAATAGGAATTAAATATGCACATTCATATACAGGAAGGTTACACTTTACAACCACCACCAACCCTTGCCGAAACCGTAAGCCAATCACTGCAAACCACCTCCCACGGCCCATGGGAAACAGCAACCCCACTTAAATCGCCACCGTTAAACCACTGCACCTCCCCACGACCCCACGTCGCCCTCTCCCTCTCCCTCTAATCCCACGCATCAATTTCTCTTCTCACCCAACGCAAACATTATCTCTATTTTCTGTAAGTTTCTCCACCTCCCACCACCTCCTTGCACAACCATGCACGGTTGCTTCATGGAGACAACTCTACACCTACAACCACGTGCCGCCCAAAACCACACAACTAGAAACCAACGAGCACCATAGCTAGTCCACTGCACCTACCACCGGTGCATAGAGTAAAGACCTCGGCCAAGCCAAGCAGAAAACCACCAAAAGAAAACCTTCACCGTTGCACGTCTTCCACACCCATGGCATTCTTAAGCCCAGAGCACGGAATCCTTTGCTTTTGAGAAACAAAAACAGAGTACGGCCCACTCCCACATATGCCATTCATGATTCTTTTATCGCCACACTGATGGAAGCTAGCTTATTACTAGATGTTTCACCACACCTTCCGCTAGCACTTCCAAAAGCCAACCACTGAGAGCCATTATCTTACGCAGCTACCTCCACCAAAAACTCAACAAGCCTCTATTTTTAGCAACCTTAACATAGCAAGTGGAACTCTACAAACCACCAACTTCCACCATCTCTAGTGTTGCACCACGCCCACATGACTGTAAGCCACCAAAATCAAGCCCCACATCCCACGGCTTCACACCAACTCTTACAGTAGCCACCACTACTGAGACTACACAGTAAGTCTCACAGCTACCTTCCTTCCAGATCTTCAATCCAATAGCCTCAAGGCAAGCTCCGCCTAGAGATAAAAACTGGGAGAGGAGACCACGAATATCGACGAGAGAGGAGAAGAAATTGCAAAGAATGGAGAGGGAGAATGAATGACAAGTGATGAGAAAAGAATGAAGAGAGAAGGAATGATGGAAGTACACCACTCAAAAATGGGCGTTTTGACTTCTCCCATCCATAAAAAATTCATTCCCGTCCAAATTAAAACGCACCATTTAAATAAACGGTACACGTAGATAGATTGGTGCACATCAGTGCACTAACTCACCTGAAGATAGAGTTTTCCTCATAAAAAATGTATAAACTGCAAAGTTGAAACAGAAACAAAGAAAAAGTTTAATTTCTAGTGCAAAAAAAAGTTACTACATACCTTGCTAAATCATTTACTAGTGCAAATAGAGTGCTGCAAACCAAAGATACCTTCCAAAAAAGAACAAAAAACAAAAGCAAAAACATTACAAAGCTTATTACAGTCAAATCAATGAGTAGTTCATATCTAATAAATATTCTGCCAATGAATAAAAGAAAAATTTTACACTTCATTTACTCATAACAGGGTGTATCAAGAAAAATTTTCGACAGCAGTCCAGAAGGCATGGGAAGTATTATAAGTGTGTACTTGAGCTAGAATATTTTCAAATAGGGAGAAGAGAAGAGTGTTGAGAATGAGTTGGTCTTGTTGACACACATATGGTAGGGAAGGTTGGGGAGATTGGATAGTAAAGGAGCAGGGGTAGATATAGAGCCATCAAGGTAGCTAAAGTGTTGTTGACCACATATGTATGGAATTATCTGAGCCTTCCATAACATGAAGTTGTCTTTTGTGAGTTTGATGGTAAAAAGGTGGGAGAGAGTGATAGGGGAAGAAGACAAGGATTGTGGCTTAAGTGGGGAAGGAGAGATTGAGGAAGATGAATAAGAGGAGGCCATAGTAGAGGATACCGTGGGTTTATAGGGGCTTTGGTACCATAACAAAACACTTAAATAAAGTGTATTGTTTGGAAAACTCTCCTTGAACAAGAGAGTTCTTTTGTATTATATTTATAGAGTAGAATACAGAGTATTAATAAAGATCAAAATATACACAAATACAATCACATAAAGATTAGGAAGCTCTATCTCTATTTGGTTGTTGCTAAACTTTGTCCTTCTCAGCGCTACCTCTATCTGGTTGTTGCTTGGCTTTATCGTTATTAGATACTTTCACTGTCTTATCAGATAATGCTTCAGCAAAGAGAGATACCTGGGGCTGGGGACGACGACAACCGTGTGGTGAAATATAGAGAGAGAGAGAGAGAGAGAGAGAGAGAGAGAGAGAGAGAGAGAGAGAGAGAGAGAGACCGCAAGGGGAAGGGGGTTTTTAAAACAATGGGTAGTGTGCCCCTTAGAGCAAATTGCACTTTCCTTTTCTTCTTTTTTTTTGACTTTTTATTTCAAACATTTTTTTAACATGTTTAAATATTTGTAAAAAAATTAAAAATACAATATACCAATAGTCACTTCATTAATCAGTAAGCAAAAAATAATTTAAAAAAAATTAAATGCATAAGCCTTCAAAATAAGAGGACATACTAGCATTATTCTAAAACAAAACATAATGTCAAACAACGCTATTTTATTAAAAATAAATAAAACTTAAAATGAAATGATGATGTTTATTAAAAAAAATTAATATATATATTTATTTATATAGAATTTAGGCCAGAAGGGCTTGTGCCCAACCCATCCCCCAACACCCAGATCAATTCAGAGGTCCACCTACACACCGAGTGTGTGCACGACTGTCTTCGTAGGCCGAACAGGGGGTAGACGGGGTGGTCCATTGCCCAACCCTAATGTTAACCAATCGAAATCAAACTCAATCTTTTGTTAAAATTCTTGATATTATATTAATTAATAATTTATTATATAATACAAAACTATTTTATATATAATTATATATTATATATAAATTATATACAATATAAAAAGAAAAACCTTCCGGCAGGTCTAACCAATATTTCCCCATCAACAGCAATGAATGGTAGGCTGCCACGTAAACTCCACATGAACCCAATGGTAGACTACACTGCATAGGAAAATTTTTTTCCCAAATTTCACTGTCATTCTTCTCCCTCTCTCTCTCTCTCTCTCTCTTTCTCTCTCCTTGGCAAGCAAACCTTCGAGGAGCAAGACCACTGTTGGAGCTCCATATGTCACACACCCACACTCTCTCTCTCTCTCTCTCTCTCTCTCTAAGCCAAGCTTTTAGATCTCCATCGTAAGTCACCCTCCCTCCTCTATAAACCCCCCAGATGGCAACCCTCCCTCCCTTGACTCATGAGCAGGAAGCTAATTATTAACGTATCTGACAGTGAAATCTTTGTTGGCATAATAAATGTGATCCAAAACTCTTTATGTATCTCTCAGGATTTTATAGAGATTATGAAGGACGTTGATCAGAGAAGGTACTAAATGCAAACCCTCTACTCGTAGGTACATATAAATCGTCATTTTCGTGTGCTTCCAAAAAATATAATTATGAATTATCCACAAACAAAACAACCCAGATCCAATTAGAAAAGAATATGATTATTGTACCTTCAAACACGAGCAAAATTATACTAATAGCATCTCAAAGAGATGAAGTCAACGTGCTTTAGGAGTTCAAAAATCCGAAGACAAGAAAAAAAAACAAAATTATAATCGGCTAGTGTGGTTTATCCTTCTTCAGTTTTGGCTAGGAGACCATTTATTTCAAGGAAATCAGCTTCAGGCTTTTAAGTTTTATCCACCAACTAGGTCTATTTTTCTTGTATACACTTGGGCTATGCCTATCGGTCTAATTTAGAGCTCCTCCACTAGGACCGGAGGTCATTCAACCTGCGGCGGCGTGCATGTGAAGGTGGACGATCTGGGTTGATGGTTCTAAGGGAGAAAAGAATACACGGGTAGGTGCCAAGTCCTTGCTTTTTAATTTGCTATGGTGCGATACAGTCCAAAATGATAATGTGTGTTTAGGTGATGTGTCAGCTCCCTATTGTCTTCCAGTAAACTCATATTATCGGATATACCGTTCCGAAGAGGAATTGATATAAACAATTAATATATATATATATATATATATATGAACCGGTCCAGTCTGATTTTAGGAAAAAAATAATTAGAATCGGATCGATTTTGACCGATTTTAAGAAAAATAAAACCAATACCAAACCAAATCGACTGGTTAATTTGATCTGGTCTAATCCGATTTACAGATTCACCGATTTTTTTTAACATCATGAACACTTCTCTTGTCCATCTTAGCATCAGCCAAACATTTTTCCACAAGCTTAATAGACTTCTTGAAGAAATCCAAGTTCTGAAAATTTGGAACGAGTGATATTTAAGCTGAAATCAATACCCTCATACAGTGCATCCATGGCAATAGTAGTATCAAGTGCATAAGAAAGAACTCTCTTAGCTCTCTCGCATTCAGTTCTCATCCTTCTCATAGTGTTGGCGTTTCCACTTACGTCTTTCTTGTGCTTCCTTTTTTGAATACTTCTACACAATGGTTAACTATTTTGTTGTCAAAGTCCTCACCTCCAGGGTGAGATGCTCCAAGTGTCCAAACGAGCCCTTATTCTCTATCATATATATCCATAGTTGACTCTTCGCTAGGCAACCTAGGCAGCCACTATGGCCTCTAGTGAAAGAAAGCCTCTAAATAAAATCTTCTGATCTTTCTTAAGGGATAAAAGGCCACAGTTAGGAGAAATTGATTAAAGTGCCGTTTGGACAGTGAGTTGGGATAAAAGTTAAAAATTGAATAATATATTATTAGAGTATTATGTTTTAATATTATCATTATTTTGAAATTTGAAAAAATTTGAATTTTTTATTATATTTTGTGTAAAAATTTTGAAAAAATATAATAATAATAATATGAGATTAAATGATATAAAATACTTGTTGTATAAAATTTGAATGGATCTTATGTAATTGATAATATCTTTAATTAATTTTTTTTTATATTTCTCTCTTCTTTCTTCTAAACGCTAATTTTTTGTGTTATATATCTTCGTGTTGCGTGGATCTTTTTTTTTATTGAGATCTCACAATCGATCTTACCAAAAAAGTACTCAGGGAAGCCAATATTAGCATTATTTTTTTTTTTTGTTCTGACACCCACTTTTCTTTGGAAAAAAAAAAAAAACTGAAGAAAATTATCATCTGCTTTTTTTTTTTTATGAGTATCTTTTATGATTATGTTTCTAAATAAATATGTTATTTTTAGAATTATTTTTCATAATTATATTATGTTTGGATTTTCTTGATGATAAAGAAACTTTTTCTCTTGTTCATCTCTTTTTCATTTCTAATGTTGGCTTTAAAACATAAAATATTATTCGAAGTCCCATGCATTGACTCTCTTCATAATAATCATTTTACATACTATATATATATCATAATATCACTGTAAGGTTGATTATATTTTATTTTATCAATTTAATATAAAATATAAACAAAAAATGTATTTTTGAACGGTTTTCGTATAATTCTTTGAAGAGGTAAGAACCCATTATAACTGCTTCTAAAAAAACATTTGCAAAATTAAATTTAATAAAATCCTACCTAGATCAACATTAATGTACTCTCAACGTACAGATCAGAAGGTGTATAAAATCTCATTTAAAAAAAAAAAAAAAAAAAGAAGGTGTATAAAATCTTAATTATTCTTTGCTTTGTAAACGATAGAAATGATATTTAAATACTAATATAATTATAACTTCTCGGAAAGAAAGAAAGAGAAATTTATACCAAAGATGGAGTTGGTGGGGTTCATGGCGACCTGGTTCTTGGCGGCATCACCGATGAAGCGCTGCATATCAGTGAATGCAACACACGATGGCGTCGTTCTATTCCGTTGATCATTAACTATTGTCTCTACTCTATCTGTTGCCACACAGCAACGCAGGAGTACGTCGTCCCCAGGTCTATTCCTATCGCCGAACACAACATCCTTCTGTCGGCCATTCTCGACGTCCAGATCAACAATAACAACTAAAGATTGATCAAATAGTACTAGGTCTATATATACTAAGAGGTAGAAGAAGATCGAAACCTTTTTATGGAGTTTGTTTCCAGGTTGCTTACGGATCGAGTACAGATCACGTACGGACATGCGGCATGAACAAGTCGTCCCCAGGTCTATTCCTATCGCCGAACACAACATCCTTCTGTCGGCCATTCTCGACGTCCAGATCAACAATAACAACTAAAGATTGATCAACTAGTACTAGGTCTATATCTACTAAGAGGTAGAAGAAGATCGAAACCTTTTTATGGAGTTTGTTTCCAGGTTGCTTACGGATCGAGTACAGATCACGTACGGACATGCGGCATGAACAAGTCAAGTACGAGCATCTCATTCGTTGCGAATAGGGTGTATCAGTCCAGTTTGGTCTGGTTAATTTTTTATAAAATTTAATACCGAATCGACATGAACGGTTTTACATTTTTAAAAACTGATTCCATACCGGTTATTTCCTAAACCGATTTTTCTGATTTACCAATTCGGTTCGATTTTCAAGTTTTAATATACTATACACTATATTATATAATATAGTGATAATATAATGTAATATATTATAATATATAGTGATATGGTATTAGTATAATCATTGATATGCACTATATAATGTATAATATTAGTATAACTATTAATATAATAAACTATAATGATATAAGATTTTAAAATTTAATATTATATTAATTAATAATTTATCATATAATACAAAAATATTTTATATATAATTATATATTATATATAAAAATTATATACAATATAAAAAATTAAAATATATATAAACCAGTCTGATTTTAGAAAATGAAAAATCAGAACCGAACCGATTTCAACCTATTTTAAGAAAAATTCGGTTCGATTTTCAAGTTTTAATATACTATATACTATATTATATAATATAGTGATAATATATTGCAAGATATTATAATATATAGTGATATGGTATTACTATAACCATTGATATGCACTATATAGTGTATAATATTAGTATAACTATTAATACAATAAACTATAGTGATATAATATTTTAAAATTTAATATTATATTAACTAATAATTTATCATATAATATAAAAATATTTTATATATAATTATATATTATATATAAAAATTATATACAATATAAAAAATTAAAATATATATGAACCGGTCTGGTTTTATAAAAAGAAAAATCAGAACCAAACCGATTTTGATTTATTTTAAGAAAAATAAAACTAGTACCCGACCGAGTCAAACTCGATACCAGACCAAAACCAGCCCGGTTTACCAGTTCTCCCTTTTTTTTTTTTACACTCTTAGTTGCATATAGTTTATCTTAAATGAAGATGCCATTCATTTTGATATGGTTCAATATTGATGGACAATACATAGCCAAATCATAGACGGCATTCAGTGTACGTACGAGTCCAACTCGTTTGTTTGTTTATATTTTAGATCGCTATCACCAGTTTAGATATAATTTAACAGTGGAAAAATATAGAAAGACATATATTTAACTTGTCAACATGGCTAAGAAATTATTTGTATGGTCAGAAGTTTCTTCTAACAACGTACTCTAGCGCCGGACACACAACCAATGTTGATAGGGAAATGTTGGTTGTCTCGGCTAGGTCGACGATGGTCCCGATACAATATATAACATATAAATATATATATATATATATATATATATATATATATATTATATGGTGATAAAAAAATTAATGATATTTTGATTTTTTTTAAAATATTTAAGAATGTAAAAAAAATTGAATGAAAAAACAAATAAAAAAATATAAAAAGGGCAAATAACCTTATGGGGAGAATTTGTGTTGATAAAAGGCGCATCTCGATCCATACCATCACCACTTTTGATTTTAGGATTGCCACCGTTCCTCCAAATCATTCTTTCCATTATTTTATTCTAAATTTATATATATTTATCATTCCTACTCTTTCTTCCAAACTATAAACAATATCATAAAAATCAATTTTTTTTTAAAATTTTTGTTAATGTGAGATAGATCATATTTTTATATCTTTCAATAATATTAAATAAAGTCATTTTTACTAAACATTTGTCCCATTTGGTAACATGGATGAGATGAGATGAAAGTAGAATAAAATATTATTAAAATATAATTTCTTAATATAGTTTTTTTTTTTTTGAAAAAGAATGAATTGTTATTCATATTTTGTGTTAGGAGTTTAAAAAAATTATAATAATTTGATAAGATAATATTAAAATATTTTGTATAACCAAACAAGACTTTAACTAATTTTTATTAGCAAACACACATTCCCACACTACTTTGTGTGATTTCAATTCCATAATAATTATATATTTCTAGATTTTTTATGCAAAACTTAATTATTTATTTGAATTCCTTACTATTGTTTAAAATTTAATCGTTACAAAATATTTAAATTGGAAAATACAAATTTTCATAAAAACTTATATTATTCTTAAAACCATAATAATTTTGAAAATACTATCGTACCTGTAAAAAAATTACTTAATTTTTTGCTTAAAATATTCGCTAGATAGTTATAGTTCAAAATACAAGAATAATGAATAGTTAAAATTGTATAGAAAAATGAGAGAAAAAATTATAAAGATATAAGTGAAAGAATACTTTAATAGAATAGAAAATTAATAAAGAGCGATATATACTAGATTCCGGAAAAATGAATAAAATTTAAGAAACTATGACTTTTAGCTAAAACTTAAAAGAAAAATTTGCTTGGTCTAAGAATGCTCAAACTTTTCAGAATCCGAGAATATATTTAACATTATTTTTTTTAACAAAAAGTTAATATTGTTATAATTGACAAGTTGGTATATAATTTTTTCTATAAAAACTAATAGATTTGTTGTCAAATCATAGACGCATCTGTCCAAACTAAAGTTTTGAATATCGTACCAGAAGTTGTATCGGTTAAGGCACAAGAATGAAATATTTCGATACCGGTACAATTTCATGTACCGTTTTGGAATAATCAATATATGAATAAATAATATATATAAATTATATTCTAAAATAATAGTTTATATATGAATAAATTATATATAAATACATATATATATAAATTATAAATAGTCTGATTGGAATTGGAGGTCAAAAAATGAGCTTGTAGTTTGAAAAAAAAAAGGTACAGGCCAAAATACTAGCTGGTATGGCCTGAAATATAGCTCGGTGCAAGCCGATATATTGGCCAGTACGGCCAGTATTTAGAACAGCACAAAATAGATGTAATAGTTATACCTAGTGACCAAAACAAAATATAACAGATGTATCGGCTGGTACGATATGGTATTTAAAACACTCGTCCAAACATTCAAATAAGTTTGTTCAAGTCTTTTTATATTACAAATAAATAAATAAGGACAATGCTACGGAGCCCACTAGTTCAACCAATAATTGACTAATAACAGCACGTGATCTATTAAAATAAAAGAAGATGAAGTGAAAAAGAAATAAACTGAGAAGGAAAAATTTTTTTGGTGATTCCAAGTCCCAGACTCCTTCCAAAACCAAAAAAAAAAAATATTCCCAAACTCTCATCGTCGTCCCGCTACCATTTTTCCCTCATCCCTCCCTCGCTCCCTCTATCTTGCACAGTATCAGTGAGCTTTGTAGAAAGAGTGGGCTCCGTAGAATTACCGCAATACCCATTTTTCCCTCATCTCTCCCTCCATCTTGTACGGTATCAGTGAGTCCGACGCCATCCTTCAACCATCTATAGAGATCTTTTTCCAACGAAGATCTTTGTTTCCAGCCTTCTATACTCTGCCCTCCTTGGTTCCCAACCAAATCCAAGTGGTAAATTTTGTTTTCCTCCAATTTTTTATTTACATTTCAGACTAGTTATTGCTAGCTATTGTTCTGATCTGTGTTTGATGTTAAAATAATTAAGTATTTTAGTGGTTACTCTTCTTAATACTCTTCTCAATGTTAAGGTTATCCTATTGCACTCCACCTATTTGTGATAATGAACGTAAAAAATGTTAATGAACAAAAGGATGGCTTTTTCAAGTTTTGCATTTATGACTGAAGCTCGTTACACCCATATTTCTCAAATTCTCAAATTTTCCGAAAGAAAGCATAACAAATAAATAAATTTCAATGCAAAAGAATACTACTAGCCGCTCAAGATAAGCCTTCTATAATTTTCAAACTTTAGTCATCTAGTCAAAGAAATTTAGAACAAAAATCTCTAATACCAATAACATAAGCCAAATGTCCTTGTTTATACTGATGAAAAATCTTATTCAATTTCTTTATCTTTTAAAAAACCTAAGACACCAAGAACAGAAAAAAGGATCCATCCATTCAATTTCTTTATCCTGCCCTTGATGTAGGATTTTAGTATTTTACATGCCATCCTATAATTTCGCTTATATAATCATCATGCAATGACATATTGTCTCAAGGTTTAGAAGATGATGCAGTGACATATTTTACATGCCACTCAATTGTGCGTACCATCTCATCTATACTGTCCATCCAAAGCTTAGGTTGCATTTCTAGATTGGTTGGAAATGTTGATGTACAACACAAATCATGTTATTTTCCCTTATGTTGTGTTTCTATACTTTGACTTTGTTTTGAATTAGGTTGGATTTTTTTATATTTAATCAAAGGTTGGACTTGCAATGGATTCCAACATAGATCTCTTGGAGAATGAAGATGATGAGGTAGGAGTTGCTAATGAGCAACTCCTCAATGAAACCAGTGAAGAACCTAAGGTCGGAATGACATTCTCATCTGAAGATGAAGTTTGGTCTTACTAAATGAAGTATGCCAAGCAAAAGGGGTTTGGAGTGCGTAGAAGGAATTCTAAATAGGGAGAAGATGGGGGTGTCAGATGGTTTACCTTGATATGTGCGTGTCAAGGCACATCAAATAGTAAGGCTGCCATTGTTCTCAAGCCAAGACAAACAGAGAAGTTAGGATGTATGGCTAGGATTAATGTGACTTTGAATGATGAAGGTGGATATATCCTAACTAGCGTAAACTTGGAGCACACACACATTTATAGTCCGGGAAATGCAAGACATTTCAGATGCTTTAAGAAGGTTGATGCTCTTGTGGCTAAGAGGCTTGAAATAAATGACGAGGCTGGAATACAGATGGTGAAAATTTTCAAGTTTCTACTTGTTGAAGCGGGTGGTTACGAGAATGTGCCATCTGGGGAGAAGGAGTGTCGAAACTATATTGACAAAGCGCGAAAACTTCGCCTTGAGGTTGGAGGTGTTGAAGCTCTGTGTAACTACTTTCGACAAATGCAACAAAAAAATCCAGATTTTTATTATGAGATGGATGTGGACGATGACTTGAGGTTAAAAAATGTATTTTGGGCAGATGTCCGAAGTAGAGCTACGTATCAATCATTCGGGGATGTCATTACATTCGACACAGCGTACCTGACTAATGCCTATAAGATGCCTTTTGCACCCTTTGTGGTGTGAACCATCATGTCAGTCAATCCTATTCAGATATGGATTAATATCTAATGAGGACGCATATATGTTTGAGTGATTGTTTGAGTCGTGGTTAAAGTGTATGCACGACCAACCACCAAATGCAATTATTACAGATCAAGACAAGGCAATGCAACTTGCAAATGCAAGGGTATTTCCAACATCTAGGCATCGATTCTGCTTGTGGCACATCATGAAAAAATTTCCTGAGAAGTTCGGGTCATATTCTCGATATGAGGAGATCAAGAGTACTTTACAAAATATTGTGTATGACTCTTTAAGTGAGCAAGAGTTTGAAGAACGTTGGTGCAATTTCCTTGATACTTATGACCTTCATGAGAATGCATGGTTGGAATCACTACATAGGGATAGGTGTTTTTGGGTGCCAGTCTATCTTAGAGACACATTTTGGACTGGAATGTCAACCACACAATGGAGTGAAGGCATGAATGCATTTTTTGATAATTATGTTAATTCCAAGACCACTCTAAAACAATTTGTTGATCAATACGATTCAGCCCTTAGGAGGAAGGTAGAGAACGAAATACACACAACAAACTAAGAAAGATTATGGTAAATGGAAGCTCAAAATTAGGAATAACAAACACGAAAAATAGAAGCAAAGACCTGGGTCGTGGTTATGGGCACTACACCAATATCTGGACTTTGGTAAATACATTCTAAAGCGCACAACTAGCAATTGCCATAGAGGTAATTTTTTTAAAAATTAACACCATAAAGGTAATTTCCTTTATCCAAATCATAGTTAAGATCTACATCAAAAAATATGACAAATTGTATTAGTCTTGAATGTGGCAATTACTTCCAACCAACAATCTTGTTGAATTAAGAGAATGATTCAGCTAGTTCTGGCATGGGTTTTGTGCTAACAACTTTGCATTTTCCTTTTGTGTTCCAAACCTCAACTCTGGCCACTCCCGGTTGGAAAACTCCCAAAAATATCCAAACTTTATTTTCCATGTAGTTCATATCAGGGAACAAACAAGTGGTCATCAAAGAAAAAAAAAATTACCTTCAGATTCAATAAACAAAACAAGTGGTCACGGAAATGAAAAAAAAAAAAATTTCCAGACACTTCAGACCAATCTTGCAAGAAAACCTAAAATAGGGAAGTGAAACTTAGAGAGAGAAACAAAAACAAAGTAGAGATACCATATTCATAGACCCATGCTGGAAATGAAATTTTGCCGCCCAATTTTTGCCAAAAATGGAAGTGGAGATCTTCTTACGTTCGGTTTGTAGCTTCAGTGGGAGGGAGCTTGAGGGAGGCGTGTGAAGAAAGGAGAAGGAGATATGCAGTTTCAAGTTTTCAACCAAGAGGGTGGCCTTTTAGAATATCTTGTATGTGGGAATCAAAAAATGACACGTGGCATCGGTTGAATTTTCGGTCAAAATCTCGCTTCGGCTAGCATTTTCCAATAAATAAATAAATAAGTCTTTATATATATATGTATGTATATATATATATATGGTGACGCCATTTCTTTCCGTTCTATAAGTTTTGAGAAATTTCAAAACAATCCCTTGCTCACACATGCAGATTGTGCGACTTCCCACCAATTAATTAGTTAAATCCATACAGATAGATTATAGATATTTGACTTCTCAACATTGGCAGTGGCCTGCATCCACATTGGGTTGGCTACAAGAAAAATAAAATAAAAATTCTAAAAAAGAGCTTTATTATTCATTATCTACTTACATTAAATATTATATTTATTTTAATTTTATTCTTTCTAAATTAATTGATTTCTTTTACTTGTTATCCATTTGCCACACATTAATTAGTAAGCAAAAATAATAAAGATAAAAAAAAAAAATTATGTGTGATATATAGTATTAAGGATGATGAGTAAAATTTTTCATATATTAAAGATTTAGGAGAGGAAATTGGAGCGGTCATGCAGCCAAGGTAAATTCTCCTTTAATAAATAATTACAGTGATTTGAAAAGCAAAGACATCTAGATCAGAAATGCTTTTTCCTAGTTTGTATGGCATGGCTCCTGATTTTGGTACCACACCGCGCTATAGGGAGACATGAAAATAATAAGAAAAAAAATCACTGTAGTTTTTGCTCTTTCGCAACATTTTGTCATCAACTTTAATTAAGAGTGATACCCGCACCTCACAGACGGTGGCTGCCGGCTCCGACCACAAATTTAGGGCTGTACATAAAAGCTGCTCGCTCTGCCCGGACCGAAATTCTAGCCCTACCTAATTAGAAATACCATTTCAACAAAGTTTGGAATTAGAAATTACCAAATCTCTTTTGGATTTAATCGGTTCAGGTTAGTTATTAGCTGATACTCGAATTGCACTTCATCATCTTCTTAAATGGTTAATCAGGTTTCAACCTCAAAAAGAGAGAAAAAGAGCAAAGAGAATATAAAAGGGCATGGATAAAAAAGATGTAGTAGAAGCCAAGACACACGAAAATGTTCCCTCCGAAATCCATTGGCTTTGTCTCTTGGTTACTTTAAAAAACTTGAACTGTATGTATATCTTCCTTATCTTTATGTTGGAAGGAAATTTAGGAGAAGAAAACAAGTAGTCCAATAGATCGGAGCTGCATCTTTTTCTTGTAGACACTGAGCAAGAAAGTCCCCAAAGTGGAAAATTAGAAGAGGTATGTTCATAGTAGAGGAATGGAAAGGGAAATGCATTAGCACAAAAGATGAAAGATTTAGAGATGATGGAGGTGTACTGAGACAATGAAAAGTGAGTCCTCCATTGAAAAAAGTAGCCATCCATGATTTCTCTTCTTTAAAATAATAAAATCTTGATGTAAAATAATAAAATCTTGATGGGCTAGCTTTGACAATTGTAAAAAATTCTTGGAAAAAATAGTTTTACCATTTTTCTCAACTTGGCATCGAGATTTGATTCAAATTTCAATCTCCCCAGTAACTACAGCTTGGCTGTCATCCGATTGCACGATTACCCAGTAGCAATAATATCCTGATAGCCCCATCACTGCAATCTTTACCCAACCTTCAATGTTTTTGGTTTCAACGAGGATTGTTTTTATCTGCTACTCCACGTGTAGATATCTTCTTTGAGAAGCACTTGGAGCCGGTCGGGTGTGTAATGGTATTTTACACCAGTCAATAAAGTGATGCCACATACAAGTTCCAGCTTCACTATGAATAGACTAGCATGCATTAGATCAATTTCACATCCTGAGTTTACCTCTCAAAATTGTTTTAGCAGAATATTGATCCTAACATTGCCTATCCTTCTTAACCCATCATCGGCCTCCTCTCGTCTCTCGTCTCTCGTCTCTCGTCTCTCTCTCTCTCTCTCTCTCTCTCTCTCTCTCTCTCTCTCTCTCTCTCTCTCTCTCTCTCTGTGAAAAAACCAGTTGGCATTGATCTTCTCTTCTCCTCCCCCAAGCCCTATCGGCCTGCTCCCACCATCCACTGTCTTCTCCTCCCCCCACCCCCGTTGGCCTCCATCGTCCCTTCAAAACAATCCCTTTGAAACCCCCCGTTGGCCTCCGACGATTGAAGAATATTTGAGGTTAGAAATCAGTCTGTGATTGATAATAAGATAAATTAAATTTTGATTTGGTTTTCTATTAAGTTTTGTTTGGTTGATGAGAAAATGTAAGAAAATGCGAGGCTATGTTGAAAAATGTACATGATTTGTATGTGGATGGTTGATCTGGATCTTTTCTTAGTTCATATAGGCAAGCTCTTTAAACTATTCAGTAGGTGGATGGTTGTACATGGGTTGAACCAATATCACTCAAAAATATTCAATTTAATTTCCTAGACCAATATCATGAAAGGCTGGACGAATACCATGTCACGTGGTTTCTCCCTCCCACTCTTTTTGATCTTTTCAACTCTTGCGTGGTGATATTAAAGTGTTGTTAGAAACTTAAAAGTTAGAAGGCGAAGGAAGTGGGCGTGTTCTGGTCTTTGTGGTTTCAAAATTCAAAAATATGTTCATGCGGATATTATTCTGTGAGGTATTCGGGAGGAGACATAGGAGAGGGAAAGGAAATGGGAGGTATTCGGGAGGAGACAAAGGGGAGGGAAAGGAAATGGGAGGGATTGAGGGATTCGAGAGGAGACAGAGGAGAGGGAAATTTCCTTATTATGTGAGGTAGGTCACATTGTAAGAGAAATAAATCTCATAAGTGGTGCGATATTATTGGTCGGTGTGAAATTGGGTATTACACCCAACCGGCCTTCAATTTCTCATCTTCTTTTCTCATCTTCTTTTCATCTTTATATTCTGTGTCTTGCTCCAAACCATAGGATAGACATGGAAGAAGACTAGAAGTGGTTAAACGGTAGCAATGCATGCTTGCAGGCAGAATTAATATAAAAGCATGGTCTCGACTCTCCAAGCAAAAGAGCTAGCAAGACCAAATCAAAGCAGAGAGAGAGTGAGAGTTAAACCCACAAGGTACACAATGGAAGCCATGCTTGAAGTGATTGGATCGATCCACTACTTGTTGGAGGAAATGTATCCCAGGCAAGTTAATTGGTGGAGAAGACAACATCGGCAACGTGCGTACATAGAAGAAGTACTGCTTACCAAAATTTACCCCGGTGAATGGGAGTGTCTGGAGAGGTAGGTATCGGAGAACATGAAAGAGAAAAGAGCTTTAATGATGAGGATGTGACTGGCTGCAGAGGCACGCAGTCATCGGTGTGACGACCCCAACTCCCACGTACGGACATGGAAAAATCAAGGCTCGGGATGATGACAACACGGGTCACACATCCCATTACTAAGCGCCAAGTGTGTGTACATGCAACACGTGTACAAAAAAATAACGCAGCGATAATAAAAAGTCTTTCTACTAAGTACCAGAATTTTATTTAAATACAAACTCACTTAAAAACAAGCGTACTAAAAATAGGACAAATAACCAGTAAAAATATAATATCAATCAAAAATAGGAAAATGAACCACAATCCACGACTGATCCCCGATCACTCCTCCGGCGAAGTCGCCTCCTCGGGCTCAACCTTCTCGTCCTCTGTATCAAAATCTATGGTACCAAAGACGGTACCGTAGGTAAGTAACAAACCAAACAAATCTCAAAATAAAAATACATTCATGCAATAATCAAATGCATGGACATGATGCCATATGCATATGCCTTGAAAATCCTCATTTTTTTCACACACACCAAAATCCCATTTTGGCCTAAAACATTTTGTTTAAAACATTTCCTTGTCATTATCCCAGATAATGGCCCAAAAATTCAATCTCGCCATTTTTTCAAAAATGGCCCATTAACCAAACCATCAGAGCACTGTAGAAGGAAATCATAGGTTGGACTCTACCACCATCCCTGCTCACCACTATCTCTACGCGTGCACTGTAGGCGGGAATTGCAGGCAGGACTCTACCACCGTCCCTACTTACCACCATCCCTACAAGTCCGTCTATAGGTGGGAATCGCAAGCAGGACTCTACCACCATCCCTATGCCATGTGCACCATAGGCGGGAATCGTAAGTGAGACTCTACCACCATCCCTGCTTACCACCATCCCTATAGTACCTCTAACTCAAATCAGTCAATCCAATCATTCAAATATACCCAAAAATCATTTCTCGCTTGAAAACCGAGTTTTCAAGTTCCAACAAATGAATATGCATGTAATTACATAAAAACCCAGTTTTCCTTTTTCAACACATGTACATGCATGCACTATGCAATGCAAATGACAAGACATAAATATATCCAATAATTCTCAACATCAACCAACATACAAATAACTCCGTCCTCCAATCCATCCGACCCCCGACTCCTCGGACTCAGTCTGGCATAACAAACTAATCACAATTTATTGTTAAAGCAAAAATATATTTAAATCTAAAAGGAAGTTTGAAAAATACTTACAGTACTATATAATAATTTTCGGAGGATTAATGGACTGCAAAAGGCTGAGGAAAAACAACATAACAGTGTAAAAACACTGTGGTCGTGGGTTGTAAAATACCCAATTTTGATTGGGGATGAACCAAGGGTTGTGATTGATAGGGAATAACTTAGAGGTGTTTATGAAACTAGTGGAAGTGAGGGTTGGCCATGGGTGGCGACAAAAACGGCGGTGGAAGTAAAAAAATGCCAAAATGGAGTTGAGCTCATGGGGATTGCTCCGGCGACAGATCGGAGCTGGAAATGTATGGTTTAGGTCAGTGATGAAGTGGTGGCCGGAGGTGGAACGACGACAATGTTGGAGCTCAAGAACACTACGGCTTAGAGTGATGCGTATGGCTTAACAACGGCTCGGATGTGGCTGAAATTTGGTGGGGATGTGGAATGGTGGGGGTGGTGCACCGCATGACGGTGGCTGGCGGCTACTCTGGGCTGAACAAAAACTGAAAGGAAAAGGAGAGGGGAGTGCGTCGCGCGGGGAGAGAGAAACCAGGGAGAAAAGTGAGGGAAAAAGAAAGAAAAAGAGAAAAGAAGATGATGAAAAGAAAAAAAGAAAAAGAAAAGAAGGGGAAAAGAAATGAGGTCCAGTTCTCATCTCTGGGGTCCAGAAACAGATCCAAAAAAAGCAACTTTAAAAGCTATAAATTGAATAAAATAATTTAAACACAATACTCTTCTAAAATATAATAAATAACTAGTAAAAACTAACAACAAAATTTTAAATCTAAAAATAAACTAAAATAAATTAAACAGCAATTTAAACACAAAACAATAACTAATATTAAGAAAGCACCTCAAAATAAATTTCACAACTAAATAAATATAATTAAAATTCGATAAATTTAAAATAAAAGAACTAATATTTTAATTAAATTAAAATACTCATTCAATAAAAATACACTTAAAAACGGGGTATCACAATCGGAGAAGAAAAGGCTTCAGAGCTAACCTGGAAAATAAATAACGAGAAGGAGATTTTTATGTTCATAGCTTACCTCAAAAATTGGAATCAGTTAATACTTGCTTTTTTTCGAAAATATTTCAGGGTCAGAAAATCAGGTAATATGTCCTGTTCGAAATTGTGTTCTCAGAAGCTATCATTTTTGGGTCGGGTTGAGGAGAGATCTGCGCCCGGGGGGGGGGGGGGGGGGGGGTGGAGAGAGAGAGAGAGAGAGAGAGAGAGAGAGAGAGAGAAAGAGAGAGAGAGAGAGAGAGAGAGAAAATATATATCAGGTCGGGTCGGGTCAGTTCGGGCCAAGTGAATAGTCCTGCACAGATGGGTGGGGGTGGAGAGTTGGATCCTTGGACCCTAGTCTCGCTACTGTTGGTAGGTTCCCTCGGTTGGATGTCGAGAGGGCAAATTGGCACCCAGGGCCATTCATCCACCGCCCATAACGAGTTTCCGGAGAGACAATAATATAACACTTAAATAAAGTATATTCTACAAAACTCTCCTTGATCAAAAGAGAGTATTTTTGCATTATATTTCTAGGTTAGAATACAGAGTATTGATAAACATCAAAATATACACAAATACAATCACATAAAGATTAGGACACTTTATCTCTATCTGATTGTTGTTGAACTCTGTCCTTATCAATTTGACCTCTATTTGATTGTTGTTGGGCTTTATCCTTATCAGATACTTGCAATACCTTATCAGATAATGCTTCAACAGCTCCCCTCAAGGTCAATGGTACAGCATGTAGGTTGAGCTTGAAATTCAAGAATTGAAATCAAGTAGAAACAATCAGTTTTGTAAAGATGTCAATGATTTGATCCTTACTCGGTAAGAACCGAACGCCAAGATTTCCATAGGTCACTTTATCTCTAACAAAATGGAAGTCAAGTTCTATATGCTTAGTACAAGGGTCAAAGGCAGGATTGTCACTGAGATAAGTAACACAAATGTTGTCACACCACAATATTAGTAGCTTATTGATATCAACTCCAAGCCCATGACCTAAGGACAGAAACCAAACCGAACAGAGGCTACAGTTTTACACATGTGGTAATGTCAGAATAGAACATAAACTAAATGTCATACCAAAAGTTTTTAGAGATCACATCATATCATATCAGAGTATAGAACATATTCAAAACACAACAGAATTAGATCATCACCATATAATTATGCACAAAATTTTCATATTCGCTCTTTTTGCATAGTTCAGAAACAAAATGTCAAAAATAAGCTAATGTCTACACCAGTCATGACAAAAACATTTTCCTCGTTTATACAAATTTCATGAGTAATGCCGAAAAAATACTGAAGTTGTTTCAAATTTCTTTTTAAAACATATCATGCACATTTTTTATAGAATCAACCTCAATTCAATTTTCTTTTTATGCAAACTCTAGCATAAAAACTCTGCTTATCTAGACTATTTAACTTTTTAGAATTTTTCCGCAATAGTGTCGAACAAATGTTAATCATCACCTAAAAAAATAATCACGTAACTTTTGTAAATTTTTAATAGAACACATATTTTGATACTTTTAAACTTGAAATACCAAAATATCCTATTTTTCCTAGAAAATATCTAAAATTCACGTAACTCTAAAGTGTCATCACCTTCCAAATTTATTCATATTAACAATTACTTGATCTAATTCCAACCCAATGACAAGTCTATTTAAAAATAAAGCTCAACACACTTAACTATTATAACACTTGCTTTAACAAAATATATTACCAGGTCCAAAATAATTTAGTCCAACCCAATAGCAGACATGTTTACTTCATAATTATTTAACATAACCCAACCCAAATCAACAACAAGCCTAGTACGTAAACAAAGTCTATTTGATCCAAGGTAACCCCCAGCCCAAAAAAATAAAACACAAGTTTGCATCTGTTATTAGGCTTTATTGGAGACTATACGACCAAGAAAAAGAACAAGCAATGTTTCGGATGAAACTAATAGTCACCAGGGGGCACCGTGTGACAGACTCACCGTGAGGGCAGCAACGAAGCGATGACAAGGTGGCTGGGAGTGGCGGCAGAGTACGGGGAGAGAAAGATGGAGAGAGAACTGTCATTCACGGCGGAGAGAGAGAGAGAGAGAGAGAGAGAGAGAGAGAGAGAGAGCGGGAGGGACTTACGTACGCTGGTCCAGGGGGTACTACGACAAGCTGTGGCCGTGTGGTGTGGCCATTTCCGGCGAGGAAAGATGCCTGACAAAGGGGGGAACGTGGGTCTATGGTGGTGTCCAAAGTTGCTATGTTTCTCTTTTTTAAAACAGGGACTTACGCGCTCTGTTACGGTTGCTAAAAACAGAGGCTAGTTGGGCAGTGAAGAGAGAACCGAGAAGGTTGTTTGGTGGCTTGAAAAGGCCTAGGAGGTGGTGGTGCAAGGAGGTTTTCGGTGGTTGGCTGCTGTGAAGGTGCAAAGTAGCTCACGTTGGGATCGTGGTTGTTAAGTCGCGTGGGCTGTGTAGTGGCTATCACATGGTGGTTTTGTTCTGGACAGGTAGGTTTCGTGCTGTGGACGTTCTCGGTTGGGCTTCCGTGGGGGAAAAAGGCAGCGGTACTCTACTGCAATGGAGGCTTATCACGGCGTGGAGGTGCAGTAGGCTATAAGAGAAGTGGCTGCGGCAACTACGTGAAGGAGACCTTTCATTGAAACACGGGGCTGCGGATCTCATTAAAATAAAATTTTAAACCGGTAACCTATTCTAAAAATTAATTGTTATTCTAAAAATTAATTGTGAATTTCAAGTAAGCATTTCATACTTATAAATCCAAACATTTTTAAAAGGTAAAGAGGATTTCAAGATTTTCGGACTTCTGTTAAAATGAAAATGGACGCATTGTATATTCTATCTTTTGTTCTCTTTTATTTTGTTTTGTTTTTATCTTGACTGCAATTTCACGATGGATTATGATATGTGATGTAGAATTTATGAAAACATTATATATATTCGTTTTATTCATTCTTAACTATTAATATCTAAACAACATCGGAATTCTTATTTCATTTCCTTCTTATGAAACTCTCAATCAAGAAAAATATTAAAATATTTTAAAATTATTTTATTTTTTCCATTCCATTCTTTCCTCCCAAACAAGCTGTAACACTCTCAGATCAAAATACACCAACATATATATAACAATAACCAAAAATTTCACCCCAAAAATGTCAAATGTTATAACATGTAACGATCGAATAGTACTACTGCGTGCAAATTTAAACACACCAACAATATTAAAACTAGTACAATTAAAAGGTCCGACAAACAAAGTGGCAACATATTAATATCATTTCAACTTTAGTATGAGTTCCATTCAGCAGATCGACTACATATATGGTAGTCATCTCTAACTTGATCAAGTGGAGCTGCTCAATTATTTAAGTTTTTTGATCTTTGCAATGATGTCTTCGTAGTATTTTTTGTTCAATTTCATATTTTTTTTTATCTCGTTGTCGTCTGCTTGCGGATTTTGAACGTACTTTAACCACCCATTCAAATGGCCAATGGCTTCTTCAATCTCCTTCTTAAATGCAGGCTTAAGCTTGGAACGAATCGTGTCATCCTTGAAAGCATTTTTCATCTTAGAGACATAGCCCTCCAAAATTCCCTTAGCCTTGGCTTTCACTTTGTATTTATCATCCTTGTTGTTGGTTTTCTTCCTAACAGAAACATCTAGTATTGCAGAAGGTACCTTGTTATCAGAATCTTTAATGATGAGATAAGATAAAATAAATCTATCACATGTTAGAATTTTATGAAGATATGTTAAAAATTTAACATTGGACGTCTCAACACAAAGATGAGACATGGTATTCTTAAAATTCTAAAACTTTTTCAATCATAATTTATTTTTCAAAAATTACTCAAACACGAAACATTTTTTAATTTTAAATCTTCATCATTTTCGTCTAATCATTACCTAATCATTATTTAAATACAAAAATCAATACAAATTTAAAAAACTTCAAAATAAAACACAAATTAATATAACTTTTTAAAATTAAAAAAATATATTCAAACAGTTTTTTAATTTTATAATATTTTTATTTAAATTTCTATCACTCATTTATCAAAATTCAATAAAAATTTTTAATTCTAATAATTTTACTTTTATTTACAAAATTTTGAGATACTTCAAGTGTCCAAATGAACCCTTAGTACTCTTTACCTGATATTCTTAAAATTCTTAAAACTTCTCGTAATTTTCTTTTCAAATACCACTTAAATACAAAATACTTTAGGATATTTTTATTTAATTTTTTTAACTCTCTTTTCTCAAAACTCAATAAAAAGATCTTATTAATTCAAACCATGAGATGCTCCAAGTGTCCAAACGAGCCCTTACTCTCTATCATATATAACTAAAGCTGATTCTTCCGCTAGGCAACCGCTAAGGCCCCTAGCTAGTAGAAGAAAGCCTCCAAATAAAATCTTCCAATCTTTATTAAGGGGGAAAAAGGCTACAGTTAGGATAAATTGATTAAGATGCCATTTTGATAGTGAGCTGAGATAAAAGTTAAATAAAATATTGTTAGAATATTATTTTTTATATTATTATTATTTTAAGATTTGAAAAAATTGAATTATTTATTATATTTTGTATGAAAATTAGAAAAAATTTTAATTATAAGATAAGATGAAACACTTCTTATATCCAAACTAAACCTAAGTCAAGGGGAAATATCAAACTTTTATGGATCGTATGTAATTGATAATATCTTTAATTAATTTTTTATATTTCTCTCATCTTTCTTCTAAACACTGATCATTTCTTTGTTATATATGTTCCTATAATTGCGTGAATTTTTTTTATTATTATTATTGAAATCTCGCATGAGTTAATTTTACTAGAAAAGTGCCCATGCATGTAAGACATTAGCATTATTTTTTTTTTACCCCACTTTTCTTTAAAAAAAGAAAAAGAAAAAAGAACCCTATAAATGTCTCAACATAGAAGATTTCTATGTACTATAAAATCTTAAATTTTATTTTCTTTACAAAAACGATAGAAATGATATTTAAAAGTTAAATTTATTTAGAAAGTTGCACGCTTATAACTGATCGAAAAGAAAGAAAGACAGAGAAATTACCAGGATTCATGGCGACCTGCGGGATCTTGGCGTCAACAACTATCTTGAAGCTCTGCATTGTCGTTCTATTCCCTTGATCAAGTAGTACTAGGTCTATATTGTTAAGGTGTGGAAGAAGATGGAAGCCTTTTTATAGACTGTTTCGATGGATCGAGTACAGATCACGGACACACGTCATCTGTAGTACTACTGTTACAAGTCAATGTACGAGTGATCAATTGCAACACGTTTCATCTAAAATGAAGATTCCATTCATTTTGATATGGTCCAATATTGATGGAAAATACATAGCCAAATCAGACCCGGCATTCAGTGTACAGCCAAATTAACGTTGGTTGGGAATGCTAGTCGTCCCCAGGTCTTTATATATATATATATATTAATATTTTTCTTTACCTTGCTCACGAAGGGATGAAGTTTGAATTAAAAGAAAACTAATTAAAATTATATATATCACGAACGAACCATCCTTTTTCATTTTCCCACACCCCTTTTCTCTCCCCCTTTCCTTCTCACCTTCCCGTAATTCCCCCTCCCCCAACCCCCACAATAACCCCCCAAAAAAAAAAAAAAAAAAAAAAATTCTCTCGAAACTTCTACCCCCTTATCTCTCTCAATTTTCTGTATATTTCTACTCATTCAAAGGTTATTTTAGTATTATATATTAAAGTACATTTGTAGATAAATATCAAAATCTAATTTTTACTTTTTCTTAAATGTAATTTTTAACTTATTTAAAATTAAAAAATATTTTAATATACAACACTCAAATAATATAATTTTATCATTAAAAAGCTTTTAAAGTTATTTAAACACTTATTAAGTTCCTAATTCAACCTCAAACGATCCCTTGATACATTTAGTTTAGTTCATTTAACGGATACCATAAATTAGAATATTTGGCTCAGCTTTGCATCAACCGAGTGTTATCATTTTATTTCAATCATTCTACACCATAATTGGCTCATTGTACTGTTATTTTTTATATGAAGTTTTCATTTTATAGGATTTTAGATATATACGGTATCTATCACATTATAGGGTTCTTTTTTAAATAAAAAGTATATTCATTTAGGGGGCATGATATTTAATATAAGCTTTTTTCAATGGGAAAGTAAGATGGTTTGGATTTACTTATACATATCAGGGGTTCAATGTCAGAGATATGAAATAATTATATAAAAATAAATTTATAAAATGATGTCAATTATGTGATCTATTATATTTATTTTACGACAAAATAAATTTACAATTTAACATAGAGATATGAAAGAATTATATAAAAATAAATTTATAAAATGATGTCATTTTATGTGATCTGTTATATTTATTTTCCGACAAAATAAATTTATAATTTAACATGTGATATTAAATTATGTCATTTATTAATTTATTTATATGTAATCCCTTTAAAACTAAATTATTTTTCTATTTTTATTTCTAGCTCTTATTCGTCAACGAAAGCCGTTCCCATAGCAAAGATATCATGACCCAGCCGATTGTACACCCACGGGCCATAAGCCAAGCCTAACCATTGTTCTTTCCCAACCCAGGCCAATTTTATTAAAGAAAAAACTCCAGAACTACGTCGTTCCAAAACTTACCTTAAAACCTAATTTTCTTTTCTTTTTCTTACCACTGTTTCTTCATCCCATCCCCCGTCTTCTATGTCCAATGCCCCCAACTCTCTGCAGAACACCACCACGCGTCTCCCTCTTACTCTTCCCACTCATCCCTCTTTCTTTCAATTGCCCTCTGTCCACATCGGTAAGCCTCTCCTACCATTGCTCTCCCTCCCTCGACCTCTCTTCCTCTCATTGCCGCCCACCTCGTTCTATTTCCCTGAAATTCTCAACCGCCGCTCACCATTGCGATACCGCCAACAACGCCGGCCACACTGCCGCTCACCACTCAACCCTCTTTTGCCTTGCCCACTCAGTACTCAACAATGGAAGCAAAATATATATGCTAATTATATATTGAATGAAAAACAAGTTGTTAAATATAAGCATGCGCTGTACAACTAAAAAAAAACAAGTACAAAACAAAACGTAACGTAATGATTGGCTAAAGGATAATAATCTAATTCCAGTTACAAACTATTAAGCCAGACAGTAATAAGTTTAAACAAACCATAGGTTTAAACAAATTTGGGAAATAAAGCAAGTTTGTGGGAATTCAAATTATAGTTTCTTCCTTGTACAACAAAATATCATGGAATTGTTTTCTTGGTCATTCAGATGGTGGTTACAAAGTTTTGGGGGTTATCCATGTAGATGTCATGTGGTGTCTTCATTCACGGCATTAATCGAGAGAACATTGAATCTTTTGTGGGGCTGCTTTTGGAGTTGATCCACCTCTGCGCCTAGCTGTATGATCCATTATTTTAAATGCAGTACTTGGATGTTATGATTGTGACCTGCTACTACATAAAGAGGAGCAATCAAATTTCAGGATTCCATTCAATTCAGGGCTCAAAGAATCTAGTGTAACTCCAAAAATATGTTTAATCCAACAGTACTTCACTGGAATGTATTGAAGTTCTAAACCAATTTGCTTCGGGACAATCCAAATTACTACTTTCTAGCAATAGCATTTCCCTTCCTAATTCACTTATCAGACATGCTAAGAAGTACAGAACAAATGACACGACACAAAATTCTGTAATCAAAAAAATAATCTTGAGAGAAATGAGAATTTAGCACGGCTCAAATATCCAACCAATCTTCTTTAGTTAAGGAGAATTGTAAAAATAAATAAAATAAAATAACTCAAACAGGTGTAGGAAGCCCACACCAGATTAAAGATTTTACAATTTAAAATAGAAAATAGCGTCTATTTTTTGGCAGCTGACACAACTTCCAATGCCTAAAAGGTGCAACCGACTCCAACGAAATCAACAAAACTATTTCAAAATTTGAGACCTAAATGCTTAATCATTAAAAGACAATGAAAATTAGGAACGCATCACCAGCTAGCATAAAAATCATTTTATGACCCTTTTAAGGGCATTATAACTGAGACTAAATTCTTTAATCATTAAGTAGTTTTTTTTTTTTTTAAATATATTAGTACTTTCATCCTATCATTTTATATAATACGAAGATGACAAGCTGCTGGATGTAAAGCATGCAGAGACAGGAATGGAGCTAAAACCTTTGCATTCTGCATCAAACGTAGCTGAGGCAGCACTGAAACAGATTCCAAATACACACCAAATGCCCAAAGGACCCGAGTTAAGCGAAAATGTATAGTATAAGGTTGGAGAAGAATGGCAAGGACAGCACAAGGCACAACCTGTCATACAATAACCAGCAGAAAATTCATAATTCATTAATCTCTCTTTATACATGATTAATAACACTGGGATAGGAAAAAATAATTTTCTAACTGTCTTTTACTTCTTAAGATTAAATGGCAGTCACTATAAATGTCCATATATAGTCAATATAAATGTTTAACCTATATTTGCAGCAAACATCATTCCAAGGCCTTCAAAGATGTGATTGGAACAAATCATATCTGTTCCCATACTCAAAAAGTATTCGTTGAGATTATGATTGGAACCCCTTAAAATTATTATAAAGGCTTGAACTTCTCCCTCCCGGGTCCCAAGTAATATGAGATCTCATACACCACATTCTTATACACAGTACATGACATTTCATATAGCAAGAATATAGCAGGTAAATTATGCTAAATGAAAGAAATGCTGTTGAGGTATGCAATAGAAGTTAAAGTATTCTGATTAGACAGCCCACTATATCGTTTTGCAGAGTATAACAAGTACTACTACAATATTATTATATAAATTTTTATAGATATCCATTTCACATTTGCCCTATTTTTTTAATAAGTAAAAGAAATTTTAAAAAACCCAGCACTGGAAATATATATGTGATGCAATGGGTCACAGTTCTAACCCCCTCATACTTCATCTGCAACCATAAAAATTTATTTCTTGATATATACTTTGAAACAAATAATTCATTTACAGATAATGAAGAACTATACAAAATCATCAACTTTAAGTTAAATCAAGAAGAATACAAGATGTGTGTGTGTGTGTGTACAAATGCTTTCCCCTGAATCTTCTACAAAATTTATACCTTTTCAAGTTTGACACTGACTGTCTAGCAGATTCTGCTCTAATTTCCTGCTTATTTTGAAAACTTTGCCACCTTTTCAAAAGGCCAAGAGCTGCTGCCTTTATGCCCCCACATGCTTCGTGTGCTCCCGTTCCAACTTCTTGTGTCTTCTTCTTGTTGCTTTCAGCTTTTTCTTTTTAACCGAAAGTCACCAGACCACAGACCACAACTTGCGTGCTGTTCCCTAGCATGTTGTGTCCCCGTCAATCACTCCTTTTTTTTTATTGTTGTGTGTTTCTTTGGCTCTCCATGGTGCAGCACCATGTAACCCATAAATTGATATTAAAATCATATGAAGCTATTGAAAACATTTAAAGGAGTTATAATATATGTAATCTGGGTATATGCCCACATTGGACCATCATGTGGTGTCCAAATCGGAGGCCATCCCACCCCCTCGCCACCATGGGATGGCCTATATCAGGCCACCCAATGGTGACCCTTTTTTGACCAGAGCCATTATTCCTGCTTTTTTCCCCTCAAATCTTTCGATTTACTTTTTTATATAAAATATATTTTAAATTTCTTGAGTCTAAATTATTATTATTTTTGCTGTTAAAAAAAGATGGAACTCCAGTAGGGCGGAGCAGAGGAGATGATTGGCCAGAAATTCCTTTCAATTATGCTCTAACCTCGTATTAGAACACTGATTTGAACACTGGGATGGACGTTGAAAGTCAATTAATATTAGACATTGGTGGCCTAAATTTATCATTTATCCATAAATTGCATAAACCCCTATAGTTTGGAGTGGATAGCTGCAATTTTCCCTAACAACTATTCAAACCATAACCTAAGTCATTTGGGAGAGAAGCTCCAATGCAACTCCAACAAGCTGCTGAGAGACTACTGACAAGATTGGTATAAGCAGCTTAAGAATCTCTGGTTAACTATGATAATAGGACCACGGGCACAACAACACAGATGGACATAGCAATTGAATCACAAATCAAAGGCTTCTCTCAATGAACACAATCAAATCTCAATTTGTGTACAAATTTCGGCGCAGAAGCACCACTAAAACTCAAATTGTCATTAAAAGGCAGCTTTTTTCCACGACAACAAAGAAAATATTTAATAGTAATATGTAAATAGCTATATAAAAATTAAAAACCATTTCAAGCTTCGTTCTCATCAATTCAGAAAGAGATGAGACTGTATCTGAAAAAAAAAAAAAAAAGGTATTTACTTAGATAAAACAATTAAGCAAGTAGCTAACCTGCAAGCCCAGCCCCTCAGGACGTAGCTCGCCACCGCCACCACGACCACCAGCCCTCTACTAAGGATCCTAGGTGGGCAACTCATACCGACAAACGGGACAGGTGTTCCTTATGCTCAACCACGGCACAATGCAGTCCCCGTGATAGTAATGAGAACACGGAAGCCGCCTCACCTTCTCTTTCACCACAATCGCATCCTTGCAAATTGCGCAAACCACAGTGTTCCTCAGTAATTCCTCCACCGTTAACTCCACAGAGGGAAGATTCTCCATAAACCTTTTTGCCGCCGGAGGATTACCTGTTTCAATCTCCACAACTCGCCTGAAAACGGCATCAAATTCAGCCGTATATGCATCACTTTCACCCTGAAAAGCTGCTAGGAACGAGTCCGAATCCGCATCAAGTTCCCTCTCTAACCTCATATTCGCAGCTAATAGAATTTCCCACTCAAGATTTCGCACCTCTACTGCTTCTTCGGAGGAGATCCGTCGGTGTTCTTCTTCACGCACCTCTGTTTCTCATTAAGATGGAGGATGGGATTTCTCTGCCTTTGTCTCCTTCTTCGTCTTCGTCGGGCTGAGACCGGAGGAATGCGGGATTGAGGTTGGAAAGGAGGATGGAGGATTAAACCACGGGTCAGACATCCGGCGCGAGAGACCGTGCTTCACTGATGGAGGCGGTGGTGTCTCTGTTTTGCTTCGCCGGCGGCGAGGGTGTGGCGGTCTGAGTTGAGAGGAAACAGAAGCGAGTGGGGGTCAGAGAGAGGAGGAAACAGAAGATGGAAAGAGACGAAAGAGAAAAGACCAAAACACAGCGGGTTAAAAACGTAAAAGTGCTGACAAATGAAAGGAAAACGGAGGGATTAAAACGGAAAATATGAAAAGTCAGCGGGTTATATAACATTCGCGTTTATAGATAGAGTTTTATTTAGTATAAGTAAAATTATATATTAATTTATATATTAATATTAATTATTTTATAATCAGAATTTAAATTAGGATTATTTTTAATAAAATCTATTTTTTGATCAATCATATTAGATTGATACATATATTAATGCATAGTTATATTTACAATTAGATTTTTCCTTATATATATAATAGATAGTAGATATATTTGATTGGAGAAATATTTTTTGCAGTCAGCGTGCAGTCGTGGAGAAAAAAGTGAATTAATACGGGACCTACATGAAAAAAAATTATTTTTATAACTTTTTTTTATTCATGTAGGTCCCCCTGAATATAAAATAATTTTTTTATAATTTTTTTTATTCATTCTGTACAGCCGACTGCACGCCGACTGCATTTGCCAACTGTATCTAACAAAGCCCATTTGATTGTGCTACCTGCCCGCTATTTCATCTCTATTTTGTAAGCACCAGGAAACTTTGTGAGCAAGACTTGAGAGAGTGAGTGAGCGATGGAAAATTTTAGTTGTAAGTATAATTAGGCATTAATATATGTATCAATTTATTATAATTGGTTAAAAAGTAAATTTTATTAAAAATAATGTTAATTTAAATTTTAAATATGAAAAAATCAGTATTGATATATAGATTAATACGTGACTTTACTTGTACGTAATAAAACTCATAAAAGAGAGATCTGTTTATATATATTACATAAAAATTTCAAATAAACATATATTTTATAAAATAATAAGTCTTACTGATGAAAAATAATTTTATTATGCCTTTTTAAAATCAGATTATTTTTTTACAAAGACTTATAGAGTATTTATTTATTTAAAATTTGTATAAATTATTTTTCTATTTATTTATAAGCTGATTTTTGTAGTCCAAGTATATCTCTCTCTTTAGGATATAGATCTTAGTAAGGAATATTGAATAGCTTAATACTTTATCTACTAATTTCCTTTTTCTTTTTGGATTCTCAATTCACAAATACTTGAACTGGTTATGAGCACCAGTGTTCTCAAATATTATGCGCGCAACACTAAACCTAATTACAAAATAGGGGGTTAGAAAGTGATAGAAGAAAGTCATTAAAGCAAGCTCCATTAAGTACACAAGAGGATGCCCAATGAAATAAAGAATGGAAGAAGAAACTTCTTAGTAGATTCAGAGAATGCTCCTTATCTTCACAACTTCGACCATTCCTTTGAATCCATAAACACCACATGATAAATAAGAGGAATCATCCTCCATATATTGGCAATATGTGAATTGGCCTTACATCTTTGCCAACATGCAAAAAAATTGACCACCCTATTGTACATTACCCAAGCAATGCTCGTTCTATTAAAGAACTCCACCCATAACATAATTGCCATCTCTCAATAAAGTAAAAGATGATCCATCGACTCTCCACTCTTCTTCCACAAACCAACACCATGCACACTTCTCACTTCATTAGAACACCAAATCCCTTGCAAAATCTCATACTTCATGATCACAATAACAATCTTCCATAAGAACTCTCCTTCCATATGGTACCTCTATAACCATTTCGCAAGAAGTGTCTTGTTAAAAATTAAACAAACAAATCATACATAAACCTAAATAGTTAACAAAAACTAATTGACAGTATAAATCCACAATACCAAACCAATTATAGAATGACGATCAATAAAAGTTACCAGTCACACCTAAGAATCTTTCCAGAATACAAAAAACCTTTTTTTTTTTTTTTGTTAATTTGTTTCCCTCAAAATACCTAACGAGTCTTGCATTTGACTAGTGTAAAAATAAGTTCACGTAAGTTTTTTCTTTTTATTCCAAAAAATATATTTTTTTAATTAAGCTTGTTAAACGGATGTTTGAACCAGCCGCCTTTCTAATTCATCCATCTGGTTTAGCTTTTAAAACATTGGGCATGTAGTGTGCCTTCCCACATGATGCTCAACAGCTCGAGCACCTAAGAAGCAATCCAAAACGAAGCAAGCCTGGCAATCTACTTAATGAAATATGCAATTGGTCTTTATTCTTGTGTTTAGGAGCATCTTCACTATTTTTAGTTTTCTACTATTTTCGTATATGGCTTATCTTCTTAAGAAATATACAACTAGCTTGTAATGATTAACAAGTTGGGAGTTTTACAAGAGTGACATATTGCTATGAATGGCTAAGACATTAGGTTGCAAAAGGCCTGTAGATATAGCCTATTATGAATGACTACAGGCAGTCAGCTATCATGTATCATATAAAATTTCATATTAACACTACAGATTTCTTCTTTAAACTTTTAAAATAAGATCCAAGATTAATTCAATGCATAAGTAGGAGATCATGGGCCAATGTCATATGGGCAGCCCACAAATAAAGTAATAAAAAATGAAACACCTAAAATTACAACATGCACACAAGAAAGTCTATCCACATTTGGTTAGTTGAGATAAGATTCGTACTCCTTTGTCATGTGGTGCATTGGAGTTTCGGAAGTTGAGTATTTTTAATAAAGCATTACTAGGAAAGTGGTTGTGGAGGTAACATCAAGAGTATGATTCTTTGTAGAGAGCTGTGATTGATTCTAAATATGGGAGTGCTTGGGAAGGGGGGAGGGGGAGAAGGGGGGGGGGGGGGGGTGGAGTTCGAAGGAGGCAAGAGGTACTTATGATGTGGGGGTGTGGAAACATATTAAAAGAGGTTGGGATGCTTTTGTTAAACATGTTATTTTTTGTGGTTGGTGACAGTTCTAGAATTCGTTTTTGGTATGATTCGTGGTGTGGTGGTAGGGCTCTTTGTGCTGTTGTTCCAGATCTATTTCATATTTCTCAGAACCTGGATGCTTCTTTGGCTGACTTTTTAGATTGTCATAGATGAGTTCTATTCTCTAGAGCTGTGAATGATTGGGAAATGGGAGCTGTTTTTGGATTGATTGGTTTATTGTATGCTACTCAGCTTGGGAAGGATTTGAGGGATAAGACGGTCCGAATGCCTACTGGTAACAAGAAGTTTTCAATTCATTCTTGGTATAAGACGTTGTGTAGGCCAAATGGGGTTGACTCTTTTCCTTGGAAGAGTATTTAGAAGAGTAATGTGCCTTCTAAGGTTGCATTCCTTGGCTGATCTACCTCTTTAGGGAAGATTTTGACTTTAGATAATCTAAGGAAGCATAGATTAATTGTTTTGAATTGGGGTTTCTTATGCAAGAAATTTGGTGAATCCGTGGATCATTTATTATTCTATTGTGATGTGACTAGGTTGTTATGGTGTAAAGTGTTCAATAGGTGTGATTTGGCTTAAGTGATGCCTAGGTAGGTGGTGAACCTTTTTGCTTGCTGGAGAGGTTTAAGGAGTAATGTGCAAATTATTTCTGTTTGGATTATGATCTCTTTATGCCTTGTATGTTGTATTTGGATTGAGAGGAATGGTCGATGTCTTGAAGATATATAAGGGATACTTGGTCAATGAACTTAAATGTTTCTTCTTTAATTCCATATTTCAGTGGGCCTCGGCTATTGTATTTAATGGAACTAGTGTCTATGATTTTCTTATTTCTTTTTCTAGCTCCTTACTTGTAATAGGTTTAGTTTTTGTTGACTTCCTATGTAATTTGCTTTGCCTTGTTACTTGTCCCAAAAAAAAAAAGTCTATCCTCACATGCTCCCCCATGCATAAACAAGTATTGGTACGATGGTAGAAAGATTTTCTTTTGATCTTAATAAATGATTTCGTCAAAAATTTATAATACAAAGGTGTCTAATTTAGTACTTCAGGATTTCTTCTTCATTGAGGAAATTAAGGCCCGGTTTGGTTATCAAATACAGATGAGAGGGTTTTCATCTCATCTATACCGTACAATAGTTTTTCCTATCTAAACACACTATGTTTTATTTTTAAATTTTAAAAATATCCACTTAAATAAACAGTAATGTATAGTAAAAACTGACCGTTAACCGTGCATGAATAGTAAAAAATTGATATGAACAGTAAATGAACAATGTGTAAACAGTACATGAACAATGCACAATTCGGCTCTCTATAAATCAGTGGGACTCACATCTTTTTCAAATCTCAAAAATTAAAAACTATCCCATCTCATTTTACTATTCAAAAACACATTTTTTTACAAACTATTTTATCTCATTTTAGCTAAAAAAAATTTAAAACTATTCAAAACTATATTATATATTATAGTATATTATAGTATATATAATATTATCGTGATAATATATTATAGTATATTATAATATATAGTGATATGGTATTAGTATAACCATTGATATGCACTATATAGTATATAATATTAGTATAACTATTAATATAATAAATTATAGTGATATAAGATGTTAAAATTTAATATTATATTAATGTAAAAATATTTCATATATAATTATATATTATATATAAAATTTCTATACAATATAAAAAAATAAAAAATATATATGAACCGGTCTAGTTTTAGAAAAAGAAAAAATCAAAACATAACCAATTTTAAGAAAAATAAAACCGATACTGGACCGAACCAAATTTAGTACCAGACTATACCTAGTCTAGTTTACTGGTTCTCCCATTTTTTTTTTTTTTTTACACTCTTAGTTGCAAATAGTTTATCCGAAATGAAGATTCCATTCATTTTGGTATGGTCCAATATTGATGGAAAATACATAGCCAAACCATAGACGGCATTCAGTGTACGAGTCCAACTCGTTTATTCTTTTATATTTTATATCGCTATCACCAGTTGAGATATAATTTAATAGTGGAAAAATATAGAAAGACATATATTTAACTTGTCAACATGGTTGAGAAAGGATTTGTATAGTTAGAAGTTTCTTCTAACGACGTACTCTAGTGCCGGACACTGCCAATGTTGATAGAGAAATGCTGGTTGTCCAGCCCAAGTCGATGGTCCCGATACAATATATAACATATATATATATATATATTATATATGGTGATAAAAAAAAAATTTATTAATGATATTGTAAATTTTTTTAAAATATTTAAGAATGTAAAAAAAATTGAATGAAAAAACAAATATAAAAATATAAAAAGGGCAATTAACCTTATGGGGAGAATTTGTGTTGATAAAAGGCGGATCTCGATCCATACCATCACCACTTTTGATTTTAGGATTGCCACCGTCACTCCAAATCATTCTTTCCATTTTTTTTTATTCTAAATTTATATATTTATTATTCCTACTCTTTCTTCCAAACTATAAACAATATCATAAAAATCAAAATATTTTTATTTTATTTTTCTATCTTTCAATAATATTAAATAAAGTCATTTTTACTAAACATTTGTCCCATTTGATAACATAAATGAGATGAGATGAAAGTAAAATAAAATATTATTAAAATATAATTTCTTAATATTATTATTTTTTATTTTGAAAAATAATGAATTATAATAATTTGATAAGATAATAATGAAATATTTTGTGTAACCAATTCAGGCTTTAACTAATTTTTATTAGCAAACACACATTCCCACATTGCTTTGTGTGATTGCAATTTCATAATAATTATATATTTACTAAAAATTTTCCCGTTTAGTAACATGGATGAGATGAGATGAAAGTAGAATAAAATATTATTAAAATATAATTTCTTAATATAGTTTTTTTTTTATTTTGAAAAAGAATGAATTGTTATTTATATTTTGTGTTAAGAGTTTGAAAAAATTATAATAATTTGATAAGATAATATTAAGATATTTTGTATAACCAAACAAGACTTTAACTAATTTTTATTAGCAAACACACATTCCCACACTACTTTGTGTGATTTCAATTCCATAATAATTATATATTTCTAGATTTTTTATTCAAAATTTAATTATTTATTTGAATTCCTTACTATTTTTTAAAATTTAATCATTACAAAATATTACAATTGAAAAATACAAATTTTGACAAAAACTTATATTATTCTTAAAAACGTAATAATTTTGAAAATACTATCGTACCTGAAAAAAAATTACTTAAGTTTTTGTTTAAAATATTCACTAGATAGTTATAGTTCAAAATACAAGAATAATGAATAGTTAAAATTGTATAGAAAAATGAGAGAAAAAATTATAAAGAAATAAGTGAAAGAATATTTTAATAGAATAGAAAAAAAAAAAAAAAAAGAGCGAGATATACTAGTTTCCGGAAAAATGAATAAAATTTAAGAAACTACGACTTTTAGCTAAAATTTAAAGAAAAATTTGCTTGGTCTAAGAATGCTCAAAATTTACAAAATCCGAGAATATATTTAACATTATTTTTTTTAGTAAAAAGTTAATATTGTTATAATTGACAAGTTGGTATATAATTTTTTCTATAAAACCTAATAGATTTGTTGTCAAATCAAAGACGCATTTGTCCAAACCAAAGTTTTGAATATTATATCAGAGGTCGTACTAGTTAAAGCATTGGATTGAAATATTTCGATACCGGTACCATTTCGTATACCGTTTCAAAATAGTCGATATATGAATAAATAATATATATAAATTATATTCTAAAATAATAGTTTATATATGAATAAATTATATATAAATATATATAAATTATAAATAGTTTAGTTTGAATTGGAGGTTAAAAAATGAGCTTGCAATTTGAAGAAATTAAAAAAATAAATAAAGGCTGAAATACTAGTTAGTACAGTCCGAAATATAGGCCAGTGCAGGCCAAAATATTGGCCAATACGGCTAATATTTAAGACGGCACAAAACAAATGTAATAGTTATACCGGACCGGCCAGTGGCCGATATAGAATAAAACAGACATATCAGCCGGTACGGTATGATATTTAAAACACTCATCCAAACTCTCAAACAGGTTTTTTCAAGTCTTTTTATATTACGAATAAATAAATAAATAAGTCTTTATATATATATATGGTGACACCATTACTTTCCGTTTTATAAGTTTTGGAAAATTTCGAAACAATCCTTTGCTCACACATGCAGATTGTGCGACTTCCCACCAATTAATTAGTTAAATCCATACAGATAGATTATAAATATTTGACTTATCAACATTGGCAGCGGCCTGCATCAACGTTGGGTTAGCTACAAGAAAAATAAAATAACAATTCTAAAAAAGAGCTTTATTATTCATTATCTACTTACATTAAATATTATATTTATTTTAATTTTATTCTTTCTAAATTAAATATTATATTCATTTTAATTTTATTCTTTCTAAATTAATTGATTTCTTTTACTTGTTATCCATTCATCACACATTAATTAGTAAGCAAAAAAAAATAAAGATAAAAAAAATTATGTGTGATATATAGTATTAAGGATAATAAGTAAAATCTTTCATATATTAAAGATTTAGGAGAGGAAATTGGAGTGGTCATGCAGCCAAGCAGTCCAATAGATCGGAGCTGCATCTTTTTCTTGTAGACATTGAGCAAGAAAGTCCCCAAATTGAAAAATGAGAAGAGGCATGTTCATGGAAAAGGAATGGAAAGGGAAATGCATTAGCACAAAAGATGAAGGATTTAGAGATTATGGAGGTGTAATGAGACAACAAAAAGTGAGTCCTCCGTTGATAAAAGTAGTCGTCCATAATTTCTTTTCCTTAAAATATTAAAATCTTAATTGGCCAGCTTTGACAATTGTTAGAAATTCTTGAAAAAAATAGTTTTAACATTTTTTTCAACTTGGCATCGAGACTTGATTCAAAATTTAGTCTCCCTCGTAATTGTAGCTTTGCTGTCATCCAATTGCACGATTACTAGTAGCAATAATATCCTAATAGACCCATCACTGCAATCTTTACCCAACCTTCAATGTTTTCGGTTTCAACGAGGACTGTTTTTATCTGCTACTCCACATGTAGATATCTTCTTTTCATCTTTATATTTTGTGTCTTGCTCCAAACCGTAGGATAGACATGGAAGAAAACTAGAAGTGGTTAAACGGTAGCAATGCATGCTTGCAGGCGAAATTAATATAAAATCATGGTCTCAACGCTCCAAGCAAAAGAACTAGCAAGACCAAATCAAAGTAGAGAGAGTGAGACTTAAACCCACAAGGTACACAATGGAAGCCATGCTTGAAGTGATTGGATCGATCCACTACTTGTTGGAGGAAATGTATCTCAGGCAAGTTAATTGGTGGAGAAGACAATATCGATAACGTGCATACATAGAAGAAGTACTGCTTACCAAAATTTGCGTCGATGAATGGGAGTGGCCGGAGAGGTAGGCATCGGAGAACATGAAAGAGAAAAGAGCTTCAATGATGAGGATGGGACTGGCTGGAGAGCCATGCAGTCATTGGAGAAGAAAAGGCTTCAGAGCTAACATCAAAAATAAATAACGAGAAGGGGAATTTTTATGTTCATCGCTTACCTCAAAAATTGGAATTAGTTAATACTCGCTTTTTCGAAAATATTTTAGGCTTTATTGGAGACTATACGACCAAGACAAAGAACAAGCAATGTTTCGGATGAAAGTAATAGATAGTCACCAGGGGGCAACATTCGAGACTCACCATGAGGGCAGCAACGAAGCGATGACAAGGTAGTTGGGAGTGGCGACAGAGCACGGGGAGAGAATAATGGAGAGAGAACTGTCATTCATGGCAGAGAGAGAGAGAGAGAGAGAGAGAGAGAGAGAGAGAGAGAGAGCAGGAGGGACTTACGTTCGGTGGGCCATGTTAGATGACACTAGTCAAGCTACAGGTCGTATTGCACAGACTTCATCAGAATGACTACAAGTCGTTGCTCATAACTGCCTCCAGCACACTTCCAGTATATTCCTCTGTAAATATTCTCCAGCTAGCAAACGTAACAAATCATGATGTAAAAGTTAGTTAGTTATTCTTTTCTGTATATAAGCTGACTTTTGTAAAGCAAGTTTCGAATATAAGGAAAACAAGAATTTTCCTCCTCCATCGATTAGCTCTCTGCTTTCATCTATTTTCTGCTTCCTTACATGGTATCACAGAGCCATTGAGAGCTCATTTTCATGGAGAACACTGACCCTCTTCCTCCTCTAGACAATACCACAACCTTATCCCGCTACCTTAATCTCAATGATCCATCCAATCCCTTTCGCTTGGACCATGGTGATAACCCAACTCTTACTCTGGTTTCTGAACCCCTCACCATTAACAACTATGAAACTTCGTCCTGTGCTATGCGTCGTGCTCTTCGAGCGAAAAACAAACTTGGATTCATCATTGGTTCCATTCTTAAACCCACTGACCCTTTAGACCCTCTACTGGAACTCTGGGAACGTTGCAATGACATGCTCGTTTCATGGTTTCAGAACTCAATTAGCCCTCAATACAATCCAGCGTTGCTTTCGTCGATGATGCCATGGAGCTATGGCTGGACCTGCAAGACCGTTTTTCTCAATAGAACGGGTCACGTATCTATCAACTCAAGAAAGCCTTAGCTAGTCTTCAACAAGACCACGAATCAGTAAGCATTTATTATGGTAAGTTGAAGACTCTCTGGGATGAACTTTTGATTTATGACCCTCTACCTATTTGTAATTGTGGCTCAATGAAAAACCTGTTAGACAGATACCAACGGGACTGTGTAATCCAATTTCTCATGGGGTTACATGATTCCTACTCCCAAGCCCGTGACCAAATAATGTTACTAGACCCATTACCACCTCTTACCAAAGTTTTTTCCCTCATCTAGCAGCAAGAACGACATCACCTCATCACTCAACCTCCCCTACCAACCTCTGAATCCATGGCCTTAGCCACTCAAAGACCATTTTCCACTTCCAAGTTCCCACCTAAACTTAATCCTTCATTCAAGAAAGATAGACCATATTGCACTTATTGCAAGATTACTGGCCATACTTTGGAAAAATGCTTCAAAGTTGGTAATGCAGAAATTCCTGTTTGCTCACACTGCCAATTATCTGGTCATACTATTGAAATGTGCTATAAGTTGCACGGTTACCCTCCCGGCCACAAGTTCCATTCAAAACCTCAGAATTCCACTGCTCTTGCAAATCAGGCTACTCTATCTTTTGCCTTTGCCTCAGAAAGTGTTAGTGACAAAAAGGTGAGTTTAACTAAGCAGCAGTACCAGCAACTTTTGACTTTGCTCCAACCAAAGGAAATCTCCATTGTAGCTTCTACTTCCCACTCGAGCATGCAGCCTTCCATTTCTTCTAAGATGTCTGGTACATCCTTTTGTCTCAACACACACAGTTAATTCACCTTGGATTCTTGACACAGGTGCCATAAACCATATGGTCTGCATCACTTCTTTTTGTACTACCATAACATCATCTGTTTCATACTCAGTCACACTTCCAAATGGAAGTTCAGCTCCTGTCACTCATATTGGTACCATTCACTTAACCAATACCATTATTTTGAAAGATGTTCTTTGTGTCCCTTCATTTTCTTTCAATTTAATTTCTGCCACAAAGTTAACCACATCTCTCACTTGTTGCTTGTTTTTCTTCTCCACTTGCTGTTTTGTTCAGGACCTAGCTTTTTGGACAACGATTGAGAAGGGTGAACTAAGAAATAGCCTCTACCATATGCTTTGCACTGATATCCCTCCTCCAACATTGACCAATTTTCTATCACAGTACTCACACAAAGCCATTTCAGCTTTTCATACTACCACTAGTGATGTATCTAGCTCTAACCTATGGCATTCAAGTCTTGGTCATTTATTTTTTTCTAGAATGAAACTCATATCTGATCCCATTGTAAAGAAACACATCTCAAATATTAATGAAAAGCCTTGCACCATTTGTCCATTGGCCAAATTCCATCGCCTCCCATTTCCAGAAAGTTCTCATGTCTCTACTAGAATCTTTGAAATTATACATTGTGATCTTTGGGGACCTTGTCCCACCATTGCTCATGATGGTTTTAAATATTTTTTAACCATAGTAGATGATTTTTCAAAAACCACTTGGTTGTATCTAATTGCTAACAAAGCTGAAACCAGAAAATGTATTGAATCATTTTACAATTTAGTTGACACACAATTTGGAGTCAAAATTAAAATTTTGAGAAGTGATAATGGAGTTGAATTTCAAATGAGAGATTTCTTTAATCAAAAGGGAATAATTCTTCACAAAAGTTGTGTTGAAACCCCTCAACAAAATGGTGTTGTTGAGAGAAAACACCAACATATACTTAATGTAGCTCGAGCACTTAGATTTCAAGCTAGTCTACCCTTATAATACTGGAATGAATGTGTTTTGACAGCAACCTATATAATTAACAGACTTCCTACACCAATTCTGGATAATAAAACTCCATATGAACTTCTTTTTAACCAAAAACCAACCTATGTTCATATGAAAGTTTTTGATTCATTGTGTTTTGCTGCCACACTTTCAAATGGTAGACAAAAATTTGATCCTAGAGGCCAAAAATGTGTCTTCCTTGGTTACCCTTTTGTAACCAAGGGCTACAAACTTTTAGATCTTCAAAGAAACATAATTTTTATTTCAAGAGATGTAGTGTTTCATGAGAACATTTTTCCTTTTCAAACTCATGCTCAAAATCATTCTTCCATTTCATTAAATCCATCAGCATTTGATTCCCACCCTCCTTCACCCATCCAGTTTGATTCCCACCCTACTCCATTTCTTTCAAATTCCAGCCCTGCACCTCAACCCACCACCCTCTCCCCATCACCTTCCTCAATTTCCTCTGAACTTTCACATGCCACTACTCCCACCCAGCTCTCACCTGTTCCTCTTCGAAGGTCCACTAGAATTAGGACAGCTCCCCAATATTTAAAAGATTTTCATTGTCAACAGGCCTAACTTACAAGCACTGACCAATCGCTGTCCAAGGATCTAACAGCTCATTCTGGTAAGGTTTTTCCCTTGACTAATTACCTATCTTATCATAAATTTTCTCCACTCTATCAAGCATTCTCTTCTTCACTTTCCATACACTCTGAGCCCACTTCTTATAAGCAAGTTTTAAAACATCCTGGTTGGTGCAAAGCAATGGAAGCTGAAATTGCTGCCTTGGAATAAAACAACACCTGGACAATCACTGACCTTCCTGCAGGTAAAGATGCAATTGATTGTAAATTTGTTTATAAAGTTAAACTTAAGTCTGATGGCACCTTGGAAAGGTTAAAGGCTATACACAACTAGAGGGTGTTGATTATACCGAAACATTCTCACCAGTTGCAAAATTTGTAGCTGTGAGATGCTTGCTCAGTGTGGCAGCACTTCAAGGATGGCATTTACATCAATTTGATGTAAACAATGCTTTCTTTAATGGAGACTTAAAGGAGGAAATTTACATGAAAAAGCCCCCTGGGTATGACAAAGGGAAACCTCACCAAGTGTGCAAATTACTCAAAAGCCTTTATGGGCTTAAGCAGGCCTCTAGGCAGTGGTAATCAAAATTTTCTTCATCCCTCATTGCTTTTGGCTTCATTTAATCCAAAGCTGACTATAGTTTGTTTACTAAACGAGATGGGGATTCTTTCACGGCCTTATTGTTATACGTGGATGATATAATTGTTGCTAGTGACTCCTAGACATGCATTGATTCCCTTCGGGTTTTCTTGAACAATCAATTCAAAATAAAAGACCTTGGCTGTTTGAGATATTTTCTGGGTTTAGAAATTGCCACATCTACCAAGAGAATACATATTTGTCAAAGAAAATATGCTTTGGATGTACTAGCTGATTCTGGTATGCTTGGTTGCAAACCCCTCAAACTCCCATTGGACCAAAACTTCAAACTTAGTAAAGATGACAGCACTTTACTCTCTGATCCAAGTGTATATCGAAGGCTCATTGGCAGACTTCTTTACTTGACTGTGACTAGACCAGATCTTTGTTTTGCTGTCCAACTTCTCAGTCAATTCATGGACAAGCCCACATCCTCTCACTTGGCAGCAACTTACAAAACCTTGAGATACATTAAAGCAGCCCTTGGTCAAGGCATACTTCTCTTATCTACTTCTCAATTACAGCTCAAGGCCTATTGTGATTCTGATTGGGCATCTTGCCTAGACTCTCGTCACTCAACCACAGGGTATTGCATCTTCCTAGGAAACTCTCTAATTTCTTGGAAATCCAAGAAACAACAAGTTGTATCCCTTTCATCAGCTGAAGCTGAATACAGGTCCATGGCTACCACATGTTGTGAATTAACTTGGCTTCGTTATTTGCTCACTGATCTCGGTATTCATCATCCACAAGCTGCATTACTCTATTGTGACAATCAAGCCGCATTGCACATTACTATGAATCCAGTGTTCCATGAGAGAACGAAGCACATTGAACTCAATTGTCACTTAATTCGGGATCAAATCCAAGAAGGGTCCATCACTACAGCTCATGTCTCTTCTCAAACTCAACTAGCAAACATTTTTACTAAGTCACTCCCTTCCCACCTCCTGCAATCACACTTATTCAAGATGGCTTTGGCCGTGTGGTGTGGCCGTTTCTGGCAAGGAACGATGCCTAACAAAGGGGGCAACGTGGGTCTATGGTGGTGTCCAAAGTTGTTATGTTTCTCTTTTTTAAAACAGGGACTTACATGCTTTGTTACGGTTGCTAAAAATAGAGGTTAGTTGGGCAGTGAAGAGAGAATCGAGAAGGTTGTTTGGTGGTTTGAAAAGGCCTGGGCGGTGGTGGTGCAAGGAGGTTTTCGGTGGTTGGCTGTTGTGAAGGTGCAAAGTAGCTCACGTTGGGATCGTGGTGGTTAAGTCGCGTGGGCTGGGTAGTGGCTATCACACGGTGGTTTTGTTCTGGACAGGTAGGTTTCGTGTTGTGGATGTACTCGGTTGGGCTTCCGTGGGGGAAAAAGGCAGCGGTGCTCTACTGTAATGGAGGCTTATCACGGCGTGGAGGTGCAGTAGGCTATAAGAGAAGTGGCTGCAGCAACTACATGAAAGAGACCTTCCATTGAAACACGAGGATGCGGAAACCCTATCTTGGAAAACTATCAACATGCAGATTATATATATATATATATATATATATGTAATACATATCTGTGAAGATGCATCTTGGTTATCTTGGGCTTGGGTTTTGGGCGTGCTAGACTTGGCCTTTTTTCTGAGTTTTGAGCCTCGACTCAATAATACATTCTGCCACTAAAAATATTTCGGCCCAAAACTAAAAAAACGATTCTACCTATTCATAAAAACTAATTAAATGATTTTATTCTAATTATCAGGCCCAATCAAAATACAGATCTCATTAAAATAAAATTTTAAACCAATAACCTATTCTAAAAATTAATCGTAAATCTCAAGTGAGCTTTTCATGCTTATAAACCCAAATATTTTTAAAAGGGCTTGGTACTGGACCTTTTTTGGGTAGGCGGAAAGGATTTCAAGACTTCCAAACTTCTGTTGAAATAAAAATACACTCATTGTATGCTTTCATCTTTTGTTCTCTTTTATTGTGTTTTGTTTTTATCTTGGTTGCAATCTCATGATAGATTATGATATGTGATGTAGAATTTATGAAAAAATCATATATATATATATATATTCGTTCCATATACTATTAATTATTAATATCCAAACAAGGAACTCTTATTTCATTTCCTTCTTATGAAACTCTCAAACAAGAAAAACATTAAAATATTCTAAAATTATTTTATTTTTTCCATTCCATTCTTTCCTCCCAAACAAGCTGTAACACTCTCATATCAACATCAATCAACATATATATAACAACAACCAGAAATTTCATCCCAGAAATGTCTAATGTTGCAACATGTAACGATCGAACAGTACTACTGCGCACAATATTAAACACACCAACAATATTAAAACTAGTACAATTGAAAGGTCTGACAAACAAAGTGGTAACATATTAATATCGTTTCAACTTTAGTACGAGTTCCATTCGGCAGATCGAATACATATATTGCAATTATTTCTAACTTGATCAAGTGGAGCTGCTCGATTGTTTAAGTTTTGTGATCTTTGCAATGATGGGATCATAGATTTCTTGTTGATTCCTTTTCAGATGTGTATTGATCTGTTCTATATCTGACTGCGGATTCTGAACGTACTCTAACCACCCATTCAAATGGCCATTAATGGCATATTCAATCTCCTTCTTAAATGCAGGCTCAAGCTTGGGACGAATTGTTTTATCCTCCAAAGCATTTTTCATCTCGGAGACATAACCCTCCAAAATTTTCTTAGCCTTGGCTCTCACTTCCTTGTCGTTGGTTTTCTCCTTAATAGAAACCTCCACTACGGCAGAAGGCACCTTGATTTCAAGATTCCCATAAGTGATGGTGTTCGTAGACTTGTTATCAGAACCTTCATTGATGAGATAAGATAAGATAAATCTATCATATGTTAGAATTTTATGAAAATATGTTAAAAATTTAACATTGGACTTTTCAACACAGAGATGAGACATGACATTCTTAAAATTCTCAAACTTTTTCAATCATAATTTTTTTTTCAAAAATTACTCAACACAAAACATTTTTTAATTTTAAATCTTCAGAATTTTCGTCTAATGATCACCTAATCATTATTCAGACACAAAAATCAAAACAAATTTTAAAAACTCCAAAATAAAACACAAATTAATATAACTTTTTCAAACTTAAAAAAATATTAAAAAAATTTATTCGAACAGTTTTTTAACTTTATAGTATTTTTATTTAAATTTTTCTTACTCATTTATCAAAATTCAATAAAACATTTTAATTCTAATAATTTTACTTTTATTTACAAAATTCTGAGATATTTCAAGTGTCCAAATGAACCCTTAGTACTCTTTACCTAATATTCTTAAAATTCTTAAAACTTCTCGTAATTTCCTTTTCAAATACCATTCAAATACGAAACACTTTAGGATATTTTTATTCAATTTTTTTTAACTCTCTTCTCTCAAAACTCAATAAAAACATCTTATTAATTCAAACCATGATATGCTCCAAGTGTCCAAACGGGCCCTTACTCTCTATCATATATAACCAAATCTGATTCTTCCGCTAGGCAACCTAGGCAGCCGCTAAGGCCCTTAGCTAGTGGAAGAAAGCTTTCAAATAAAATCTTCCAATCTTTCTTAAGGGGGTAAAAGAAAGCTACAGTTAAGATAAATTGATTAAGATGTTGTTTGGATATAGTTGAGATAAAAGTTAAATAAAATATTATTATAATATTATTATTTTTTTACATTATTATTATTTTAGAATTTGAAAAATTGAATTGTTTATTATATTTTGTATGAAAATTTAGAAAAATTATAATTATGAGATGAGATAAAATACTTCTTGTATCTAAAGTAGACCTAAGTCAATGGGAGAATATCAAACTTTTATGGATCGTATGTAATTGATAATATCTTTAATTAATTTTTTATATTTCTCTCTTCTTTCTTCTAAACACGGATCTTTTCTTGTTATATATCTTCCTATAATTGCATGGATTTTTTGTTTTTATGGTATTATTGAAATCTCACATGAGTTAATCTTACTAGAAAAGTACTCATGCATGTAAGACATTAGCATTATTATTATTATTTTTTGTTTTGACCCCACTTTTCTTAAAAACAAAACAAAAATGAAGAAAATTAGCATGAGCTTTTTTCTTTGTATGAGTTTCTTTTATAATTATGTTTCTAAATAAATATGTTATTGTTATAATTATAAACCCATTATACATAACTGCTTCTAAAAAGCCATTTGCAAAATTAAATTTAATAAAATCCTAGTACGTACATAGATCAACAATATTAATGTCTCAACATAGAAGATGATGTACTATAAAATCTTAAATTTTCTTTTCTTTGCAAAAACGATAGAAATGATATTTAAAAGTTAAATTTATTTAGAAAATTGCTTATAACTGATCGAAAAGAAGAAAGAGAGAGAAATTACCAGGATTCATGGCAACCTGCAGGTTCTTGGCGTCAACACCTATCTTGAAGCGCTGCATATCACATGAGAGGATGCAACACACGATGGCGTCGTTCTATGCCCTTTATAGAGTTTGTTTCCAGCTTGATGACGGACCGAGTACAGATCACGACACACGTCATCTGTAGACTACTGTTACAAGTCAATGTATGAGTGATCAATTGCAACACGTTTATCTGAAATGAAGATTCCATTCATTTTGATATGATCCAATATTGATGGAAAATACATAGCCAAATCAGACACTGCATTGAATGTACGGCAGACAGCCAAATTAATGTTAGCTGGGAAATGCTAGTCGTCCCCAAGTCATGCCGATATATATACAAAATATACAATGGTAGTATAAGTCATTGTTCAATTCAATTGCAACGCGTTTATCTGAAATAAAGATTCCATTCATTTTGATACGGACAATGTGAACATATGAACAATTCAATTGCAACGCGTTTATCTGAAATAAAGATTCCATTCATTTTGATACGGACAATGTGAACATATGAACAATTCAATTGCAACGCGTTTATCTGAAATAAAGATTCCATTCATTTTGATACGGACAATGTGAACATATCCAAGTCAATGTGTCCACGAGCCACCAACACAACCAATATTTTTTATTGGGAAATGTTAAGTTGTCCTTTGTCAGACGGTGTGTTGGTGACTTGGAAGTTGAATGTCTTTAATAAAGTATTACTAAGAATATAAAAATAAGATGAAAATTTTAAATTTAAAATAAAAATTTAAAATATTATTTTTTAATATTATTATTATTTTAAAATTAAAAAAATTAAATCAAAATTTAAAAAAATTAAATTATTTATTATATTTTTTTATAAAAATTTAAAAAAATTATAATAATAAGATAAAATAAAAAAAATAATATAAAAATTTTATATGTCGACTTACTTTCAAACCAAGTCGTTCCCAATCAATCCCTATCTCAGGGCACAATCTTATCCTCCAGTCGGCTATTGTAGACGTCCAGAACGATCACAAAAGTCTTGTGACAAGACTATTAAAGTAGAGTAGAAAGATCGAAGACGCGGGGGGGTCTTTACATATATTTATATATATATATATATATATATATATCACTCCCCTTTTATATATTATATATTTGGTCCTACTGCCCGCCCGGCATTTCCTATCTATCTTGTAAGCACTAGGAAACTTGGTGAGCAAGACTTGAGTGTGAGAGTGATAGAGATCCGTTTATATATATTAGGTAAAAATCTCAAATAAATAAATATTTTATAAAATAATAAGTCTTATTAATGAAAATTAATTTTTTTACACAGACTTGTATAATATTTGACTATTTAAAATTTATATAAAACATCTCTCTATTTATTTATAAGCTAATTTTTGTACTCCTACCTCTCTCTTTAAAATATGAGAAATGATATTTACAGTCGTAGTTGTACAGGCGGTGTGCAGTCGCTTTGAAAAAAATAAATTAATATAGAACCCATATAAAAAAAACTAACTTTTTAATCGTGAATCATACTCCTTTTCAAAACGATTATACGGCGTTTACAATTCCACGACTATATATAATATTGCTCTTAAAATATAAATCTTACTAAGGAGGACCCCATTTGGCAGTTCATATTTGCCAACTATCAATAAAAATGATTTTTTTTTCAATCATATATCACAACCATAAATAAGTAATTTCCCTTTAAAAAAAAAAATCAAAAAGTTAAAAAACAATTTTTTATTTATGCATTGTTTGTCAAATGTGATGCTAAATATCATTTCTTTTAATTGGGTTAATTGCAAAATCAATCAGTAGATTTTTACAAATTAAAAATCTAAAAATATTTTTAAAATAATTGGAAAATGACAAAAATTGATTGCGTAATTAATCCTTTTTCCATATCTACATCTATTTCACGCAAGTATGCTGGTTTGGATTTATAGATAAAGCATTACTAGCTAGGAACAAAGAGTAAGATAAAAATTTTGAGTTTGAAATAAAATTTAAAATATTATTTTTTTAATATTATTATTTTAATATTTTTTTAATATTATTATTTTAAGATTTGAAAAAGTTAAATTAGAATTTGAAAAAATTAAATTGTTTATTATATTTTGTATGAAATTTTAAAAAGATTATAATGATAAGATAAGATGAGATGAGAATTTTATATCTCAACTTACTTCTAAACCAAGTCGTTCCCAGGTCAATCCCTATCTCCGAGCGCAATCATGTCCTCCTTCCGGCCATTTTGGACGTCCAGAATGATCACAAGACTATTAGGTCCAGATTGGTTACACAAAATCAAAAATCTTATCTCATTTCATCTCAATTCATTATTACAACTTTTTCAAATTCCTATATAAAATATAATAAACAATTTCAATTTTTCAAATCTCAATACAAAATTAATATAAAAAAATTATATTATAATAATATTTTATTCATTACTATTTAAAATATCTCATCTCATCTTTGTAACCAAACGAGACTTTAAAGTAAAGTAGAAAGGTGGAAGACATGGGAATCTTTATATATATATATATATATTCTTTCCCTTGCTCACGAGGGGACGAAGTATGAATTAAAAGAAAACTAATTAAAATTATATATATCAGTCCCCTTTTACATATTACTAGTAATAGAGCAATGTCTAATGGATGTTTGCCTAGTTTAGATTTTTTACAGAAGTTTTATGATTTTTCATAAAAGCAAAATGATTAATAAATTATCTAACCTCATGTTTAAATACCCAATTTCATGTTTTCACAACAGAAACAAGACAAGACCCTAACTAATCGCTTGAACTATAAAATATAAAGAAAAAAATTAATTCCATTAATATAAGGAAAAAAAATGATCAGATGACTATCAATAAATTAACCCTTATTCCATTAAGGTAATATTCATTTATAGATGAATAAATTTATATGTTGAAGAAGAATATCTAAAATAATGTGACATTTATTATATAGAAATATATATATTAGCCTGACATGGTCAATATTAACATAAAATATGAAATCAAGTTTGATTTACCATGAATACAATCAAACCCATATTTATCTACGTCTAATCAACTTGTAAAAGTCATGTATTATCATCAAGAATATAGAAATGTCAATATTTAAAATATTTTTGTTAAATTTGTAGGATTTATTTATGATTCAAAATTATTATACATTTTTTAATTTAGACATGATATATTTTTTAATTTATGAAATTTATAATCTAAACTATAATCTAACATGTCAGAAATTGTTCTCATAAAACTTTTATAAACAATTAGTATTAATTTAAAAGAAAAATACTATAAATCATTTGTGATAAAATTTTTAGATGAGTTAATTTTTAAGATGATTTGATTTTAAATATGAAGCCCAGAGGTGAAAAAATGAAGCCCAACTCGTGTGGAAGCCCAGAGGTCTCGATTCTCTATTCATGGTTATTGTTTATTCTCTTTTTGTTGGTTCTATTCCGTTTATGTTGGTTTCCTCGGTATGATTTCTTCGTAGTCTCTGTTTCTCGCTTCCTATTGTGTATTTGTCAGCTCTTCTTGGATGGTGGAGTGCGGTGGAGTCATATGTAACGCAAGGGGCTTTTGACGCTCATTAACGGCAAAACAATAGTTAACGGAAAATAATAATAATAATAATAATTACTGTAACAATTAGATAATCACTTATTATAATAGAATAGATATAATTGGCTATATAATATTGCTGACAAATTAAAGACTATGTTAATTTAAAAATAACAAAATGATAAACATTATTTATAAATTGATTTAAGTTAATATGATGCATGAAATTATAAATATAATTTTCTCAATCATAAAATAAACTTAACATATGATATAAAATTATCAACTTATAAATTCCTTTTCCTAATAAATTTAACAATTCTCACAAAAGCAAAGCCATGGATGTGTTTATATATATATATATATATATATATTTATATATGATACTGGTGCTTCTACTCAGTTTCATAATTTTGTCCCCTCAAATTTACTCATAGTACGATTGAATTTTTTTCCCTTTTTTTGTTAATTATTTTTTAAATAGTTTTAAATATTAAAAAAAATCACTTCACTAATAGTCACTTTCTTAATCATTAAGAAAAAAATTAAAATATCCAATCGTTAATTTGAGAGACACAATCATAAGGCAAAGTATCATTTTCCTCGAACTTACAGGTCTTCTTGGATCTTCTTCTATGCAAGCTTTACTGTTACATAAAGGAAACATTGGTATTCCAAGAAAACCCTATTGGCAAGAAAGAAAGGACAGAGAATATGCCCAAATTAATTGAATTTCCTTTTCATTTAATTCATTTTCCTTTTAATTATTATAACTTTGACACTACATTAATTATTAATATAGAGCGGTAAGTTTCAAATAATCTTGTAACAATACTCTTTTATCTTTCTAATTAAATATTATAACAGATAGTGATAACAATTTGTAACAATACTTTTTTAACATTTTAAATTATTATTATAATTTCACGTGCAATTCATATATTTAAATAAATTATGTGATAGTAGTTAAGTCTACAAATACATGATAATATATATTTTTCTCACAATCCCCATAGCCCCTCTCGTTCCTACCCCTTTTCTTTTTCTCTTTTCTCTTACCCATTTTCTTTTTCCCCAGGGCCCCATCCTTTTTTGTTTTCCCACGCCCCTTTTCTCCACCCATAATAGATAGTAGTGGTAATTTGTAATAATACTCTTTTAATATTTTAAATTATTATTATAATTTTACATGCAATTCATATTCCTAAATAAATTATGTGATAAAACATGATAATGTAAGTTTATAAACACATGATAATGTTTTTTTTTTTTTTTTTTTTTTTTTTTTTTTTCTGAAATGAAGATTCCATTCATTTTGATATGATCCAATATTGATGGAAAATACATAGCCAAATCAGACACTGCATTCAATGTACGGCAGACAGCCAAATTAATGTTGGTTGGGAAATGCTAGTCGTCCCCAAGTCATCCCGATATGTACAAAATATACAATACTAGTACAAGTCATTGTTCAACTCAATTGCAACGCGTTTATCTGAAATAAATATTCCATTCATTTTGATATGATCCAATATTGATGGAAAATGCATAGCCAAATTAGACACTGCATTCAATGTACGGCGGACACAGCCAAATTAATGTTGGTTGGGAAGTGCTAGTCGTCCCCAGGTCATCCCGATATGTACAAAATATACAGTAGTCGTTGGTCAACTCAATTGCAACGCGTTTATCTGAAATAAAGATTCCATTCATTTTGATACGGACAATGTGGCCATCCCAAGTCAATGATTTCTTCTCCACGAGCCATCAGACACAACCAATATTTTTTATTGGGAAATGTTAAGTTGTCCTTCGTCAGACGGTGTGTCGGTGTCTTGAAAGTTGAATGTCTTTAATAAAGTATTACTAAGAATATAAAAATAAGAAGATAATTTTAAATTTGGAATAAAAATTTAAAATATTTTTTTTAATATTATTATTAATTAAAAATTTAAAAAAATTAAATTAAAATTTGAAAAAAATTAAATTATTTATTATATTTTTTATAAAAATTTAAAAAAATTATAATAATAAAATAAAATAAAAATTTTATATCTCAACTTTCTTTCAAACCAAGTCGTTCCCAATCAATCCCTATCTCCGGGCGCAATCTTGTCCTCCAGTCGGCCATTGTAGACGTCGAGAACGATCACAAAAGTCTTGTGACAAAACTTTTAAAGTAGAGTAGAAAGATGGAAAACGCCGGGCGGTCTTTATATATATATATATATATATATAATATATCACTCCCCTTTTACATATTATATATTTGGTCCTACTGCCCGCCCGTCATTTCCTATCTATCTTGTAAGCACTAGGAAACTTGGTGAGCAAGACTTGAGTGTGTAAGTGATAGAGATCCGTTTATATATATTAGGTAAAAATCTCAAATAAATAAATATTTTATAAAATAATAAGTCTTATTAATGAAAATTAATTTTTTTACAAAGGCTTGTATAATATTTGACTATTTTAAATTTATACAAAACATTTCTCTATTTATTTATAAGCTAATTTTTGTACTCCAAGTATACCTCTCTCTTTAAAATATAGATCTTACTAAGGAGGACCCCATTTGGCAGCTCATATTTGCTAACTATCAATAAAAATCATTTTTGTTTTTCAATCATATATCACGACCATAAATAAGTCATTTCCCTTAAAAAAAAAAAAACTCAAAAAGTTAAAAAACAATTTTTTATTTATCCATTGTTTGTCGAATGTGATGCTAAATATCATTTCTTTTAATTGGGTTAATTGCAAAATCAATCGGTAGATTTTCACAAATTAAAAATCTAAAAATATTTTTTAAATAATTGGAAAATGACAAAAATTGATTGGGAAATTAATCCTTTTTTCCATATCTACATCTTTTTTTGAATGGAAATGAGAAACTTCATTAACTTGATGAAATAGCAGAAGACTGCCTACAATCTGGTTGAATAACCAGTTCTGCAGAGTTAACATCCAATTCTAAGGAAGCCTTAGCAAGAGAATGAGCAAAAATATTGCAACTACGTTTAACAAAAACAGCTTTCCAGCTTCTAAAATTTGAAAGAATAACTTTTGTATCATTAAGAATCATTCCCACCCTATCTCCTCTGTCTTTATCCTGTTGCAAACCAAGAACAATCTGGTTGGAATCACCTTCTAGTATCACAGAGTCCAATTCAAGTTCCGTAGCCAAGCCAACAGCATAAAAGGCTCCCTGAGCCTCTGCTAGAAGAGGGTCAAAAAAACTAGGCCGTGACAACTTGTGAGTAGCAAGAACCCGACCCTCATGATCTCTAGCCACTATTCCATACCCTGCACTTCCTTTGGACTCTGATAAGGCAGCATCCCAATTGATCTTGACTTGACCAATTGGAGGAGGAGACCATCTTGTACTGTCAACCACAAACTCACTTGGCAAAGCATTAGCACCAACCTGAACAGCTTGAAACTGGGATATCAATTCCTTAGCCTTATTAAACAAAACAGAAGGATGAACAAATAAGCCTTCAAACATAAATTGATTCCTTCGATGCCATATACTCCTAGCTATGACAGCAAAATTATCCAATTCTTCCTGGTCACAAGTAGACATTAGCTTCTCCACCAACTCTTTAAAACAGCCAGGTCTAATGGAGCTTTTGTTGAGCACAGGGGGCCCTTGACTCCACACATCCATAGCTGAGACACATGACCATAAAGCATGAGTCACAGATTCTTCTTCCCTGAGGCAAATAGGACACAAAGGTGATTCAACAACCTTTTTCTTATAAAGGTTAAGAGTTGTAGGCAAGGATTCTAGACAGGCTCTCCATAAAAATACTTTCGTAGCATTTGGAATTCTGAATTTCCAACATGAGGTCCACTCTTCCTTGTTATGTTGCCCAGATGATGCTTGTCCTCTAGGTCTATTAACAATCTCCTTCTGCAGATGATAGACACTCTTTACTGAAAAAGAGCCATCTCTTGTACCCAACCATATCAACCTGTCACTAGCTCCAACTGAACTGAGAGGAATTTTTTGAATAGTTGCAGCTTCATACTCCCCAAACATAGACTTAACCAACTCCATTTTCCACTGCTTAGTTTTAGGATCTATAAGCTCAGCAACCATTGCAGATTCTGGTAGATGATTAATGGGAGACTGAGGCTTATAAGTGATGGGACTCGGTAGCCATTTGTCCTTCCAAATTAAAGTATCAGCACCATTACCAATCCTCCAAAAAGATCCTTCCTCAACTAAGCTCTTAGCAGCCCAGATACTCCACATAAAAGATGGTCTCACCCCCACCTTAGAATGAAAAAAGTCAGATGAGGGAAAATACTTCATTTTCAGCACCTGTGAAGCCAAAGAATTTGGGTGCTGAAGAATCCTCCACCCTTGTTTTGCCAATAAAGCCAAATTGAAGCTTTCCAAGTCTCTAAATCCTAGACCTCCCACAGCTTTAGATTTCCCCATTTGTTGCCAAGAAACCCAATGGAATTTATTTTCTTGTTGTTGCTGGTTCCACCAAAATTTATGCATGACCCTATTGATCTCTCTTAGGAGGGCCTTAGGTAGTTTAAAAACCCCCATACAGTAAGTAGGGAGAGCTTGTATAACAGCCTTTAGGAGAATTTCCTGACAACAGCTTTGTTTTCCAATGGCTAACACGAGTTCTAACCCTGTCCAGTATTCCCTTAAAAGCTTGATACCTAGACTTACCAATGAGAGCAGGTAAGCCAAGGTATTTTTCATAACAAGAAGTAGACCTGAGCCCAGCCAACTCCAAAATGTACTCCTTAGTAGCCTTCTTAGTATTTTTACTGAAAAAAATTGATGTTTTCTCAGTATTTAATTTCTGCCTTGATGCCCTTTCATAAAGGCCAAGCATATCACAAATTCTAGCCCATTCCAAGGCATTTGCACAACAAAACAACAAGCTGTCATCAGCAAAAAAGAGATGGTTTATGCTGATTTGGCCCCTGCCAAAAGAGAAACCATGTATCTGTTTAGTTGTTTCAACTTGATTCAAAAGGGCACTTAGAGCTTCAGCAACAAGAATGAAAAGGTAAGGGGAGATTGGATCCCCTTGTCTTATGCCCCTAGAAGGTTGGAACCAGCCTTGAGGAGAGCCACTAACAAGCAGAGAATAAGAAACAGTTGTAACACATTGCATAACCAACTTGACCCATCTGTCATTAAATCCCATCTTATGCATGATTGCAGCCAAAAAACTCCACTCTACTCGATCATAAGCCTTACTCATATCCAACTTTAAAGCCATATATCCTTGTTGTCCCTTCCCCTTAGAGTTCATAGAATGCAGGGTCTCAAAAGCCACTATAATGTTGTCAATGATCAACCTTCCTGGCACAAAAGCACTTTGTGTAGGGGAATAATTCGAGGAAGAATTAGCTTGGGCCTGTTGGCCAAAACTTTAGATATCACTTTGTACAGCACATTGCATAGAGAAATGGGTCTATAGTCAGAAACAGTTTGTGGCTTCTTGACTTTAGGAATTAGCACTATGTATGTATCATTAATACTACCAATATCACCCATGGAATTTTGGAACCTTGAGCACAGCTTTAGTAAGGTCACCTCCAACTGTATCCCAGTGTTTTTGATAGAAAACTGCTGAGAAACCATTTGGGCCAGGAGATCCCAACGGATTCATTTGAAATAAGGCTGCTTGGACTTCCTCTTATGTAAATACTCTTGATAACATGCTGTTCATTTCCTCATCTACCTTCTGATCCACATGGGCCAAACAATCTGCAATATTAACAGGATTAGAAGTAGAAAAAAGACTTTGGTAGTGCTTACAGAAAGTGTCAGCAACCTCTTCTTCACTGCTTGCCACAGTGCCATCATCCTTTAAAATTCTTTTAATCTCATTTACATTTCTTCTTTGAGTTGCACTTCGATGGAAAAACTTAGTATTTCGATCCCCTTCCTTAAGCCATAACTGTTTTGCCCTTTGCTTCCATTTTATATTATCTTCTTCCAATAAGAGGTCAACTTCCTTTTGAATCTGTTTTACAGCTATTGTGTGAGCCCCCTCATTAACATTTTGAACCTTAGACAACACCTTAAGCTTCTCTTGGACTTCCCTTCTATGCTTACCAACAGAATTTTTATTCCAGTGCAGCAAGGAGTTCCTACATCTCCTCAGGTTCAACCTTAGTCTTCCCAGAAAAGAGCCTTGCAATTGTTGTTGTGATTCCCAGCTACTCTGAATAATTCCCCTACACTCTTCCCTTTGATCCCAGCTAGCCTCATATCTAAACAATTTGGCCCTCTTTCTTCCTTCATGAGATCCCCTCTCATTACCACTGTTGATTGAGAAAATGATGGGATAGTGATCTGATGTCTGTGCTACCAGTGCAGTAATCCAACACTCATTAAAGGATCTAGTCCAAGCCATATTGCCAAAGGCACGGTCCAACCTCTCTTTTGTAAAGGAGTGACCTTCACGGTTATTACACCATGTATATTTATTCCCTTGATGGCCCAAGTCACTTAAACCACAAGACTCCACAGCTTCTTGACTCACTCAAAAATGAGTAGCACTAAAGCTATCCCAAGTGCAGGAGGATGTCGTGTAATACTTAGGAATAAATTCCTAGATCGTCTCCTCAGGGAAAGTTTACTTAAACATCAAACTCGTTGAAAAATGTGAAAAACTTCACAAAAAGAAAATAAAATGATGGTATGTGCAATGGATGGAAAGGGGTACTAGTCATGGACTAGATTCATGTTTTTAGATTTTGATTGTCGGATTGGAATGTAAAGGACTAATAGATTAAACTTAGAAATTAATAAAACTAAATTAAGAATTAAACTAAATTAGGAAGTAATTGACAAAACATGCACTGAAAATTGAAAAGCCCCAAAATCAATGTTCTAGGGTTCATCATTGTATTCAAATCACAAATTCTCAAATTAAGCCACCGTAATTGTAATCACTATTAAATTGAAAACTTAACGAAACAATAAAAATAAATAACATGAATTAAATGAATAACAAATAAATTACTCAAACGTCTAAATCAAAATTCTCTAAAATAATTCAGAAACTTAAAACTGAAATGAAATAGCAAGTAGGGAATTGAAAAGATCAAGCCAATTGAATGGGGATGAAGATTTGAAGCGGTGAAGGAGGCTGAGCTGCAGTAGCAATTGGACCCCTCAAGTGTTCTTCAATCTGCTGTAGTGTGAGTGAATGATCCAGTGGAAATTGTGTAGATACGTGAATGCTCGATTGAATGAATCCTCCTCTCCGAATCTGAACGAAAATCAAAGGAAAAATGAATTCTAAGTGTTTCTCTACTCAAAAACTGAGTTTTTCAGCCCCAGAGTCGGCCATAAGATGTAAAAAATCATTTATATACTCTGACGGCGGAATAAACCCTAATCTGTAAAATACGATATTCGCTCGAGTGGAGTGTCGAGCGAACATCGAGTATTCGATTCTGCCTAAGTTCGCTCGAGCGGCCAAATGCCTCCGCTCGAGCGATCTGTGAATCTGCCTGACTTCGCTCGAGTAGCGGCTTCTGGCTTTTAATCAATTAAAATCACAACTTTGATTTATTCATTTTTCCATATAAAACCAATGATAAAGTAATAAAAGAATTAATATATATTGTTTCCAAAAGTATTAAAAAAGCAATAATTCAGCTCAATCACACCCCCCAACTAGCATTTTGCTAATCTTTGAGTAAAATAGTGAAAATTAATTGAGATGAATATTGCATAAAGATCGAAATTCAAACAAAAACAATCAAACACAATTCTGAATTCTCACAAAAGTGACACGCTACTACTCAACCCCCAAGGGTTATACCCACCAAGACTATCTCAACAATCTTTCACATAGAATTAAGGCAAACGTCTCAAAACTCAAATGTGTGTGTGGAGCTAGACCGGTTGTGTGTTTCTCATTACTAGCCATGATTTGCCATAGGAGTTTTCAACCTTAAGATTAATCATTGCTGATTCTAACTACCTCAAAGCCTAAGGGTCTAGCAGTTTTCACGCCAGCTCTGTTTTTAAAGGTTGGACACTCAATCCCCAAAATCTTGGGTAACTGTTTCTAGCCCTTTTTACTTAGGAAAGTTCACTAAGTTGCCTTTATTCCTTTTTTTTTTTCCTTTTCTTTTTGTTTTTTTTCTTTCTTCTTTTCTTTTCATTCTAATCTTTTCAAATCCTTTTCCTTTTTATTTTTTTTATTTTTTTTTATTTTTATTTTTTGGCATGGCTCGGTAGTCCTGCAGTTTACTTCTCCAGTGTTAAATCAATGAATGGTAAATAAGGAACACTACAGGCGTAAGCATGTGCAGAATGTCCTTCAAAATTTACTTTTCGTTCTGCAAAAATTTTATCAAGTTTCATCTCAATAAGCATAACATCCCGGTGTTTCAAGCCACATATCAACAAAATATGATGTATCAAAATCATGCTCTATGTTTAAGTTTGAAAATAAATATTCACAAATGATCCCGCTCAACTACTCCACCAAGATGCTCAAATTTCACAAATCTTTATTATTATTATTATTATTATTATTTTTTAAACTGTGCACACATGCTACCCCCCAACTAGTGAGAGACATAGTCCTCAATGAGTCGAATGAAAGAAAAGAAAGTGCACATAACTAAGCAAGCAAAAAAAACAATCAACATGAAATATAAAATCAAAGCAAAAGAACAAATAAAAATAAAGCAAGTAAAGAAAACTGTAAAGAAGGAGAAGCAAATCAAAACACTTCCCTGGGGTCTTGCACAAGCAAGATCTCTTCATGTGGATCAAAGACCTTCAGAAATGACTTTAGACGTTGTCCGTTGACAGTGAAGCTATTACCATTCTTCGGATTAACAATGTCTACCGCACCATGAGGATGAACGGTCTTTACAATGTACGGCCCACTCCATTGGGATTTCAACTTTCCAGAAAAAATATGCAAGCAAGAGTTGTAAAGAAGAACTTCCTGGGCAAGTGTGAAATGCTTTGGATGAATTTTCTGATCATGCAGAATTTTCATACGTTCCTTTGCAAGCTGAGCGTTGTCATAAGCATTCCGACGAGTTTCATCCAATTCATTGATCTGTAATTTTCTCAACCCTGAAACTTCATCAAGTGACATGTTAACATGTTTTATGGCCTAAAGAGCTCGATGCTGAATATCAACAGGTAAATGACAAACTTTACCATAAACTAATCGATAAGGAGACATCCCTAGATTTATTTTAAAAGCTGTCCTATAAGCTCACAAAGCATCAAGAAGTTTAACCGACCAATCTTTCCTATTAGGCTTGATGGTTTTCTCTAAAATAATTTTTATCTCTCTGTTTGCCAATTCAGCTTGCCCATTTGTTTGAGGGTGATAAGGGGTAGAAACTCTGTGTGTGATACCATATTTCTTCACAAGTGTAGAAAATAGTTTATTGTAAAAATGAGAAGCCCCATCACTTATAATAACTTTTGGCATGCCAAAACGAGCAAACAAAGATTGCAAAAATTTCAGGACAACATGATGGTCATTTATTTTGCAAGCAATGACCTCCACCCATTTTGAAACATAATCCACAGCTAATAGAATATATGTGTTTTCAAAAGAAACTGGAAAAGGTCTCATGAAGTCTATTCCCCAACAATCAAAAATTTCTAAAGTAAGAATATGGGAAAGAGGCATAATGTCTCTTTTGCTAATGGATCCCAATTTTTGACAAGGCTCACAAGCCTTGTAAAAATTATAAGCATATTTAAACATGGAAGGCCAGTAAAAACCGCTTTGCAAAATTTTTGAAACTGTTTTCTTTGCTGAAAAATGACCACCACATGCACCCATATGACAAAATCTCAAAACCGAAGAAAACTCATCATCAGGAATGCATCTTCGAATCAATTGGTCTGAATAATATTTAAAAAGATATGGATCATCAAAATAAAAGTGTCGTACCCAGAGAGAAACCGACGCTTATCTTGGGTGGACCATTCAGAAGGCATTCGCTCAGTCACCAGATAATTGACTATGTCAGCATACCAGGGAGCTCTATCAACCACAAACAGCTGCTCATCCGGGAAACTATCATCAAGAGGAAGGCTAACATTTGAAGAAGGAGATGATGACAATCTAGAGAGGTGGTCAGCTACCACGTTTTCAACTCCTTTCTTGTCTTTAATGTTGATGTTGAACTCTTGAAGTAATAGAATCCAGCGAATCAAGCGTGGCTTTGCATCTTTCTTAGCCAACAAATACTTAAGAGCAGAGTGGTCAGTGAAAATAGTAACAAGAGAATGAAAAATATAAGTCCGAAATTTATCAAGTGCAAAAACCACTGCAAGCAATTCTTTTTCAGTAGTGGTATAATTTTTCTAGGCATCATTCAAGGTTCTACTAGCATAATAAATCACAAATGGCCTATTATCCAACCGATGCCCCAAAATAGCTCCTAAGGCATAGTCTCTAGCATTTGTCATAATCTCAAAGGGAAGGTCCCACTGCGGAGGTTGCACAATAGGTGCAGTGGTAAGCGATTTCTTAAGGGTATCAAAAGATTTTTGACACTCATCAGTCCAAACAAATTCAATATCATTTTGTAAAAGAGTGCACAAAGGTTTTGCAATAGAACTAAACCGTTGAATAAACCACCTATAAAAGCCAGCATGACCAAGAAAAGAACGAATATCTCTAACTGTCCTAGGAATAGGAAGTTTAGATATTAATTCAATCTTTGCCTTGTCAACCTTTATACCCTCAGAAGAAACAATATGCCCCAATACAATGCCCTGAGTGACCATAAATTGGCATTTCTCCCAATTAAGTAAAAGATTTTTTTCCTCACATCTCTGGAGAATACGTGCCAAATTATGCAAACAACTCTCAAAGGATTTTCCAAAAATAGAGAAATCATTCATGAATATTTCACAAATATCATCAATCATATCAGAAAAAATACTCATCATGCATCTCTAAAAAGTAGCTGGAGCATTACACAAACCAAAAGGCATTCTAGTAAAAGCAAAAGTGCCAAAAGGACAGGTGAAAGTGGTTTTCTCCTGATCCTCAGGTGCTACAGCAATTTGATAATAACCAGAATAGCCATCCAAGAAACAATAATATGCATGACCAGCTACTCTTTCCAAAATTTGATCCAAGAATGGTAAAGGAAAATGATCTTTCCTATTGGCTAAATTAAGTTTTCTATAGTCAATGCACATTCTCCAGCCAGTAACCATTCTAGTTGAAATCAACTCATTTTTATCATTTTTTATGACAGTCAAACCAGATTTCTTTGGTACCACTTGAGTTGGACTTACCCACTTACTGACTGAGATAGGATAAATGATACCCACTGCGAGTAGCTTAAGCACTTCCTCTTTCACAACTTCCTTCCTGGTAGGATTGAGCCTACGTTGAGCATCACGAACCGGTCTAGCATCGTCTTCAAGATGGATTCTGTGGGTACATATAGCGGCATCAATGCCTTTGATGTCAGCTATTGTCCAACCAATTGCACCTCGATGCTTCCTTAATACTTCAATCAACTGGGCTTCATCCTTCCGATTTAGCTTTGAGGAAATTACCACCGAAAAAGTGCCTTCTTCAGGACCAAGAAACACATATTTTAAATCTTGAGGAAGTGGTTTCAGTTCCAACTGGGGAACTTCTTCCTCTGAAGATTTAAGCATGTCTGGTGGTGGTAGAGCTTCAAACTGGGGTTTCCATCTTGCTCCCGCAAATTGTACTTCAAGTGGTAACGAAGAATCTGCAAAACAATCAAAAAAATCAAAGTCATCTTCATTGATATGATCAATTTTCTCATCAAGTAAAAATTCAGGTGTTTGAAAAATATAATCATCATCAGAGAAGGGAGAAGTTGAGCAAATAAAATCTGTTGGTGTCAAACTCTCCACAGCATTCAAATCACTTGTGTCATCAAAATGTGCTGGCATCTTGCAAGCGTTGAAAACGTTCAACTCAAGTGCCATGTTCCCAAAGGTAAGCTTCAAAACTCCACTTCTGCAATTGATCAATGCATTTGATGTAGCTAAAAATGGTCTTCCTAGGATGACAGGAGTTTGGTAAATAGTGGAGACCAGCTGCTGCATGTCGAGAACCACAAAATCCACTGGGTAGTAGAATTTGTCCACCTGGACCAACACGTCCTCTACAATACCCCTCGATACCTTAACTGATCTGTCAGCCAGCTGTAGCATGATGGAGGTCTTTTTCAGCTCACCCAATCCCAACTGCTCATATACTGAGAACGGTAGCAAGTTCACACTGCTCCCCAAATCAAGTAAAGCTCTCCCAATGCGTGATTTACCAATCATAATGGAAATGTTGGAAGAGCCGGGATATCCAAACTTCTGAGGAGTCTCGCTCAATATCAATGCACTAACTTGCTCCGTTAGGAAAGCTTTCTTCTTCACATTCAGCTTCCTCTTCACTGTGCACAAGTCCTTCAAAAATTTTGCATATGAAGGCACTTGTTGTATGGCATCCAAGAGTGGAATATTGATCTTTACTTGCTTGAAAATCTCTTGAATCTCCGTGTGATACTTGTTCTTTTGGCCAGCTGCCAATCTCTGAGGATAGGGAACCACAGTTCGGTATCCCTTACTAGTCTCAACATCTGCACTCACAGGCTTTTTCAGCTCTGGTCTTACTACCTCTGGTTCTTTCTCAACTTCATCATTCTCTGTTACATCTTCAGGTGTAGGACCAACTACCTGTGTGTCTATAAGCATCTCTGGTTGGGGAACTTCTTTCCCACTTCTCAAAGTAAGAACTGCCTTCGCTGTCTCAATAACATCCCCTGAGACATTATGCACTTGTTGTTGTTGCTTGTATACTTGAGGATTAGGCTGAGGCTGTGGCTATGCTGGAAATTTCCCTTTCTCTAGGGTGCTCAAAGTCGTGCTCATCTTATTTATAGTGCCTCTCAACTCATTTATGGCCTGAGTGTTCTGATTATTTGTGGTGGCCTGAATCTGCATGAATTGCTGAAGTGTATTGACCATCTGAGCCATACTGTCATCTAGAGTATTCTTTGCAGATGATGAAGGCTGAGAACTCTGTGCAGCTACATGAAGCTGAAATCCAGGAGGAGCTACATAAGGATAGCTCTGAGGATTCTGATATGGCGGATACTGGTGCTGAGGAGCACCCTAATTAAATGGCTGCTGCTGAGGTGGTAGGAACCGACCAGGCTGATCATTTCTCCATGAGAAATTTGGGTGATTCCTCCACCCCGGATTATATGTGTTGGAGAAAGGCTGATTCTGTGTTCTATTAACCCAGTTAGTTGATTGCATCTGCTCAGACCCACCTTCTTGAAATACTGGCATAATCGGGCAGTCTTGGGTCTTATGGTTTGAATCAGCACATATAGAACATGCCTCTACTACTTTCACGGCCTTCACTTTTTCCATTTCCATGACCTCTAGTCTTCTACTCAATGCAGCTATTCGGGCTTGAACATCAGTGTCTTCTTTAAACTCATATCTACCCCCTCCAGAAATAGCCCTCAGTGGCTGTGCTGCTAATGGAACTCGATTAGTACGAGTGTTCCACTGTTGTGCGCTCTCAGTAAGGTAGTCAAAAAATGATAGTGCTTCATCAGGTTCCTTGCTGAAGAACTCCCCATTGCACATTGTCTGAACAAACTGCTTGCATTCTGGAGTGAGACCAGTGTAAAAATAGCTCACCAACCTCTAAGATTCAAAACCATGATGTGGACAAATGTTCACCAAATCTTTAAATTTTTCCCAACTGGCCTGAAAGGTCTCATCAGGTCTCTGATTGAACTGGCTGATTTGCTCTTGCAAAAACTGAGTTCTCTGAAAAGGAAAATTTTTTTTGTAAGAATTCACGTTGCATATCAGACCAACTAGAAATAGAATTAGGCCTCAAAGAATTAAACCAAATCTTCGCTTTATCCTTTGAAGAGAAAGGAAATAACCGAAGTCTAATAAATTCATCAGTAATAGCCCTAGTGATAAAAGTAGTGCAAGCTAACTCAAAATCTATCAAGTGCTGGTAAGGACTCTCAGAATTCATCCCGTGAAACTAAGGTATCACTGACATCATGCCATGCTTAATAGAGAAATTAGATGCATTTTCAGGTAAAACAATACATGAAGGTGTAGTGGTGCGAGTGGGTTGCAAATAATTCTTAAGAGTGCGTGGTGTAGGTGCAGCCATGTTTTCTGGTTCAATTTCAATTTCCTCACCTGACTCACTTATAGAAAAGACAGAAGAGCTATCTATCTCCAGATTGTGTATACTACTCTCAACACTCGATGTGACTCTAAGCAACCTATTTGATCTGTCCCTCACCCATGACATGAAACATCAGTTTAAAGAGCATAACAAAAATAACGAGTTTAAATTTAAGCTAAAATACTTTCTCCGGCAACGGCGCCAAAAACTTGACTCACTCAAAAATGAGTAGCACTAAAGCTATCCCAAGTGTAGGAGAATGTTATGTAATACTTAGGAATAAATTCCTAGATCGTCTCCTCAGGGAAAGTTTACTTGAACATCAAACTCGTTAAAAAAGGTGAAAAACTTCACAAAGAGAAAATAAAATGATGGTATGTGCAATAGATGGAAAGGGGTACTAGTCATGGACTAGATTCTTGTTTTTAGATTTTGATTGTCGGATTGAAATATAAAGGACTAATAGATTAAACTAGGGGTGCTACCCGCACCATACGGTGCGGGGTAGCTCCCTCCCCGCACCCCACCCCGCACCATGCGGGGGTGGGATTTTCCTCCTCGCCACCCGCCCCCGCATCCCCGGGGCGGGTTACCCCGCCCCGCTAGGCGGGGTGTGGGGCGGATACCCAATCCGCCCCGCCTTATTTTCACTTAAAGTATTAACTATATTTTATTATTTTAAAAAATTATTTCTAGATCTAAAAGTGATAAAAAATATATTTTTAGATCTAAATTGTACATTTAAATTTTGTAAATATGACTATAATTTAAAAATGATGTAATTTTTAAATTTACTAATGCATATTTTGTGTAAGTTGTAGTGTAGTAGTTTTTAAACTATATAGTTTTTAAATTTGCTAATGCATAATTTGTGAATAAGTCTAACAAATTATAATATATATATTTATATATACACAATTTGTAAAATATAAATATATATTTATATATATAAACATATATTTATGTTTTTGTATATATAAATATTTATGTTTATATATATATATATATATAATATATATATAGGTGAGGGCGGGGCGGGGGAAATGCGGGGCGGGGTTGGGCCCTCCCCGCCCCCCGCCCCCGCTAGGGGGACTAGATGCGGGGCGGGGGCCCCCGCCCCGGCCCATGCGGGGCGGTGTACCCCGCCCCGTCGTGCGGGGGCGGGGCGAATGGGGGCGGTGTAGCGGGGTGCGGGGCCCCGCTGCCCACCCCTAGATTAAACTCAAAAATTAATAAAACTAAATTAAGAATTAAACTAAATTAGGAAGTAATTGACAAAACATGCACTGAAAATTGAAAAGCCCCAAAATCAATGTTCTAGGGTTCATCATTGTATTCAAATCACAAATTCTCAAATTAAGCCACCGTAATTGTAATCACTATTAAATTGAAAGCTTAACGAAATAATAAAAATAAATAATATGAATTAAATGAATAACAAATAAATTACTCAAACGTCTAAATCAAAATTCTCAAAAATAATTCAGAAACTTAAAACTGAAATGAAATAGCAAGTAGGGAATTGAAAAGATAAAGCCAATTGAATGGAGATGAAGACTTGAAGCAGTGGAGGAGGCTGAGCTGCAGTGGCAATTGGACCCCTCAAGGAGTTCTTCAATCTGCTGCAGTGTGAGTGAATGATCCAGTGGAAATTGTGTAGCTGCGTGAATGCTCGATTGAATGAATCCTCCTCTCCGAATCTGAACGAAAATCAAAAGAAAAATGAATTCTAAGTGTTTCTCTACTCAAAAATCGAGTTTTTCAGCCCCAGAGTCTGCCATAAGATGTAAAAAATCATTTATATACTCTGATGGCGGAATAAGCCCTGATCTGTAAAATACGATATTCGCTCGAGCGGAGTGTCGAGCGAACATCGAGCATTCGATTCTGCCTAAGTTCGCTCGAGTGGACTGTCGAGCGAACATCGAGCATTCAACTCTGCCTAAGTTTGCTAGAGTGGCCAAATGCCTCCACTCGAGCTATCTCTTTTCCCACAACTCGCTCGAGCCCACTGTCGAGCGGAAGTCGAGCGTTTGAATCTGCCTAACTTCGCTCGAGCGACCAGAAGCCGCCGCTCGAGCGAATTGTACCATAATCCATATTAATCAACAGTTGATAAAATTAGAGCAGAAATTCATGCTTTTAATCAATTAAAATCACAACTTTGATTTATTCATTTTTTCATATAAAACCAATGATAAAGTAATGAAAGAATTAATATATATTGGTTCCAAAAGCATTAAAAATGCAATAATTCAGCTCAATCACTTCTCTAAACTTTTCCATCTGCTGATAGGGTCTTACAGCCGACCCTTGCTTCTCATGTTATTACAACAATTCATTAAAATCCCCAACACAAAGCCAAGCTTTATCCTCTCTAGGTTTTAACATCCTTAGAAGTTGCCAACAGCTTTCTCTTTGGGCAGTTATGGGATGCCCATAGAAACCTGTGATCAACATAGAATCAGTGTGCTCTTCACTCTTCATTTTAATTGAAATATGATGCTGGGAATAAGAATCCAACAGAACCTCATCTGAGCTATGCCAGAAAAAAGCCAGGCCCCCACTAAGGCCTCTACTGCACACCACAAAGCTACTGTCAAAACCAATTGCATTTCGGACTGCCTCTACTCTCTCCCTTCCACACTTAGTTTCCATTAAGAAAACTAACCTGGGCTACTTTGCCTTCACCCACATGTGAAGTTCCCTAACTGTACGAGGGTTCCCAAGCCCTCTACAGTTCCAACTAAGGCCTATCATTGCTGTTGGTGGAGCTGAACAATAGCCTCCACCAACCCAGCTTCATAACTGTCAATAACCAACTCACCTTCCCTCTTTATCTTTTTAATTGCATATCCACATTCAGACTGTGTAGCAGCCTCTCCTCTTTTAGTACCTTTTTTATTGTCCTTCTCATCAATAACTGGACTCCTACTAGTCCCTCTAGCCCTTCTTTTCCACGTGGATCTCTTTGAAAGCCCCCTTGTGACAGGACCACTTGGCTCCAATTCATTTGCAGAAAGAGTTTGCCTATGACAGCGGTTAGGATTGGGAAGCACCTCTTTTTTAGAGACCCCTTCCATATCTAACTTGGCACATTCTACCTCCATATGGCAACCAAACTCCCTATTAAAATTAGTATCATATTCGTACGAGACAATAGGCACTTCAGTGAGACAATTCTGCAACTCTTCCTCAAAAGGAAAGCTCTCACATTTCTTCTCATTAGACTTCCCCACATGGTAACTATTCTGATGTGCTTCAAGATCACGAGTTGATTGCTTATCCTTTGATGTGGCACCTTGAAAAAAGCTTTCCATAGCAGGGTCAACTTCCTTATTCAATTGCTGCTCAGAGATCAATTCCTGCTTGTCAGCCGTAATACCCTCCTCCTGGTCCTTCTTTCCTAATTTAGCTTCACCACCCTCCCTTCCTGTAGCCTCAGATTGCTACCACCGTGTATGGTGGTTATGGCTAGGAGGACCACCATACTTCCGAGCATCAAACAAGTTGGTGTGCATAGTGTGATGACCCGCTTTTAAGTGTATTTTCGCTGAAATAATTATTTTTATTTTAATTAATATATCAGTTATTTTATTTTAATTTATTTGCATTTTTAAAATTGGGTTTTAATTTAATTTAATTTATTTGAGGTTGTGTTTTATTTCTTTAAGTTGTTTTGTGGTTTTAATCTTTTTGGCGGTTTGTTTCGTTTTCCCGGAGTGAGGATTGGACCTCATCTCTTTTCACATCTTTTTCCTTTTTTCTCTTTTTCCTTTTTTCTTTTTCCCTTCTTTTCCTTTTTTCCTTCTTTTTCTTTTTTTTTTCTTTTTTTTTCTTTTTCTTTTCTCTCTTCTTCTCCCGCGTTCGGACCCCCCCCGTGCTCTCTCTCTCTCCTCCCTCTCCCTCACGCCGGCGCCACCTTCTCTCTACCCTACCGCCGCCGTCCGGCCACCGTTCGGCCTCCCACCGGTCCCATTTTCTTCCTCTCCCTCCGGTGCACCACCCCTCCAAAACCCACCCCCAACCGGCCGGCCGTTTGGCCGGAAAAGCTCCAAGAAGGGCGCACGGATTTTGCTCCGATCCGCCGCCGTCGCTCCACCTCCGGCCACCATTTCTTCACCACTTCATCACCGACTCCTTGCCATCCTAACCCACCCATTTCCGGCCTCCAACGACCACCGGAACAGCTCCTACGAGCTTAGTTTCCGTTTTGGGTAATCCGGCCATTTCCGGCCATTCCGCCGCCACCCACGGCCGTTCATCACTTCCAATAGCTTCACAACCATCCCTAGACCATTCCCTATCAATCTCGTATCCTAGTTTGTCCCCGTTCAAAAGTGGGTTTTTCAGACCCACGGCCACAGTGAATTTTCACTGTGACGTTGCTGTTTTTCCACCGCTTGCAACGCCGCTTGTTTTCTAAAATTGCCATATAGCGCTGTAAGTATTTTCCAAACCCTATTTTCAGATTTAAATATATATCGCTCATTCAATTTATTTACTGTTGTTGGTTGTTGATTCCGGACTGAGTCCGAGGAGTTCGGGGGTCGGATGGATGGAGGACGGAGTTGTCTATTTAATTGATTTATGTTGGTTGGTTATTTTATTATGCATTGATATGGCATTTCATGGTGCATGCACGTGTGCTTTTGTTCATGTGTGAAAAGCCTGTGTATTGGCGTGAGTGGTTTTACGGGTGCGTGTGTATCACGAGCCCAAGCCGGGATGGGTTATTATCTCGGTGGAGCTCCTCTGGTCACTCGGGAGCGGAATAAACTGAGTGATGTCCCCTGAGTTGTCGAGAGAGATGACAGGAGCGGGGCTAGGGGATGCTTGGCTACGAACGCGCCGGGCGCGGAACCGGGCATCGCCCTACTCACCGACTCCGTGGCCCTTCGCTGGCGAGGGCTAGAGGATGCTTGGCTACGCACGCGTGGGGCGCGGAACTGGGCATCGCTCGTTAGGTGTCACATGCGTGGTGGTACTCTACGGTGTGACACTGGAGCCAGGGTGTGCGGATGACCCCTAGGGGAGGTCATGGTGCATACGGTTAAAATTGGATAATGGTTTATGAGGCCAAATGGGACTTTTGGCGTGGGCCAGATGGACTTCTGGCGAGATATTGGGCCGGATGGACTTCTGGCGAGATATTGGGCCAAATGGACTTTTGGCGGCCAAATGTGACTTTTGGCGTGTTTTTCAGAAAGGATATGCTTTTGGGCCAAATGGGTTTTTGGCGTGTGTGGAAAACTTGGGTTTTTATGGGCTTTGTGCATTGGGCATGTTTCATGCATCTTGTTTGAGTTTTATGTGTTTTTATCTGGTAGTGTTTGGGTTTTACTTACCTGCGGTACCATTCGTGGTTCCGTAGCTTTTGGTGCAGCGTTAGAGGACGAAGAGGAGGAGGCTGAGCCCGAGGATGCGGCTCCGCCGGGTTGCTGATGCTATCTTTTTTATTTGTTCAAAACTGTATTTGTGTTTTGTAATATTTATCTATATACGTTTTAAACAGCTTGTATTACGTTAAGAAAAATTCTGGTACTTAGTTATGACTTTCTTTATCCGCTGCGTGTTTCTCTGTACACATCTGTTGCCTTGCACACACTCGGCACCCGTTGATGGGATGGTGACCCGGGTTGTCACCATCCGGACGTCTCAATTTCCCCGTGTTCGGGCGTGGGGATTTTGGGGGTGTCACAGGTGGTATCAGAGCGGTTTGGCTCTGAGTAAAACCACATGTCCCGTAGGTAGTACCGGAATGTTTTTAAAGTTGCGTTTTGAAAATTATGTTAAGTATAGTTGTTTTATTTGTGTGAGCTTGTTTGTTTGTTTTTATTTATTTAGTTATGTTTTGGCATGCTGGTTTCTTTTGTTTCTTGCTGTGTAGTGCTGTTTTTGTTTTTGTTGGTTTTATGATGGTTTTATTTGTTTTCTTAAAGGAGGGTCAAGAGTAGTGTTGTGACGGGAATATGGGGAGACCAGGGAGACCAAGGAAAAATACTCAGGAACCGCAAGAAAATACCTCCAGAGATGACTCCATAGCCGAAGCAATTCGGCAGATGACAGAGTTTATGCAACAGAGTGCGAGGTCCCAACAGGCAGGGCCTTGGCCACCACAAGGACCTTGGCCACCACAAGGGGGTCCTTGGCCACCATTAGGAGGGCCTTGTCCACCATCAGGAGGACCTTATCCACCGTCAGGAGAACCTTGTCCGCAACAAGGAGGGTATTGGCCACAACCAGGAGGTCCTTGGCTGTATCAGGGAGGGCCTTGGATGTATCCAGGAGGGTCCAGCAGCATGGTGCAAGCCGGATGCACCTATGAGTGCTTCTTGGCGCATCAGACCCCACACTTCACTGGAAATGAGGATCCAATTCAGGCTGGAAAATGGATTAAAGATCTGGAGAAGACTTTTGAGGTGTGTGGGTGCACTGAGGCACAACAAGTACTTTACGCCAGCTACCTCTTGCAGGGCACTGCTTCTGATTGGTGGGATACCAAGAGGGTGCTGTTGGAATCTGAATTGGGATCTTTCGCTGCGGTGACCTGGCAGCGTTTCAAGAAAGAGTTCAATGACCGCTTCTTTCCCGCATCGGTAAGGAAGCAAAAGGCAAGAGAGTTCTCCAATCTGGTCCAAGGGGGCGCGACAGTGGAGCTGTATGCCCGGAGATTCATAGAACTTGAGCGGTTTGCTCCTCACCTTGTCGCCACTGAGGAGATGCGAGCAGATCGTTTTCAGGAGGGGCTGCGTCATGATATACGCCGCATGGTGGTCAGCCATCGGATAACCACTTTTCAGGAGTTAGTGGATGTGGCCACCCTTATAGAGAGGGAAAATAATCTGAGTTTGGGCTCCCCTTCAGGGCAAAAGAGGCGGAGTTTTTCTGGTGAAGGAAGCAGCTCGGGTTCGCCTCAGAAGTTTGTTCAGCGGACTGGAACCCGATCTCAAGCATCCTCCAGTGTTCGCATGGGAGGACACATGCCTGTTTGTGGAGTTTGTAATAGAGCTCATGAGGGCGAGTGTCGGACGAGTAGCGGACCCCAGTGTTATCGGTGCGGCCAAGTGGGACATATTGCTCGGGATTGCCCCGTTAGAGCTCAAGGAAGCCGTGGAGGTAGACACGGTGGAAGAACCAACCCGAGACAAGCAGTGCAAGCCCGGGTTTATGCTGTCACACCCGGAGAGGTGGATGATGAGGCACCAGCGACCCATGATGCTGGAGTAATCACAGGTATGGATAAATTTAATTTTAAGTTGGATTTAATTTTTGGTGCATTTGGTTTCTTCGTTGTTTTTTTTGGATTTCATGGGTTGTGTGTTTGGTTCAGGAAGAGTTCGTTTGTATGAGTTTTATGCTTGTACTTTGTTTGATTCCGGTGCTTCACGATCGTTTGTGTCTTCCACGTTTGCTCGGGTGTGTAATTTGGTCACGGAACCGTTGCCGAAGGCTATGGTAGTGGCTCTACCCGATGGCGAGATGGTGTGGTGTTCTAAGGTTGCTTTGGGATGCCCGTTAAATTTTGAGGGAAGATTCTTGGATGCTGATTTGGTGGTGTTCAAGCTGTTGGGTTTTGATATTATCCTCGGAATGGATTGGCTATACCGATATTCTGCGAGTATTAATTGCAGAAGTCGGATAATTAGCTTTCAGCTTCCAGATGGTGATTGTCTGGAATTTGTGGGGAGTAGGTTAAAAGAGAAACCGATAATCATATCGGCGATTCAGGCAAGACGAGAGATTGCATGGGGAGCGGATGCATTCTTGGTGCAGATGGTGTCCACGCCGTCTGAGAAGAAGTCTTTGGCAGACATTCCAGTTGTGGAAGAGTTCCCCGATGTATTTGTGGATGACTTGCCCGGACTACCCCCTGTTCGGGAGATGGAGTTTGTCATAGATTTGGAACCTGGAGCGACTCCTGTGCATAAAGCTCCTTATCGCATGGCACCGGCTGAATTGAAAGAGTTGAAGACTCAGTTGCAAGAACTGGTAGAGAAGGGATTTATTCAGCCTAGTACGTCGCCGTGGGGTGCACCAGTTTTATTTATTAAGAAGAAAGATGGAACCCTCCGTATGTGCATTGACTATCGGGAATTGAACAAGGTGACCATCAAAAATAAGTACCCTCTCCCGCGGATTGATGATTTGTTTGACCAATTTCAAGGAGCAGCCGTGTTCTCTAAGATTGATCTGAGGTCGGGATACTACTAGCTGAGAATCAGAGACCAGGATGTGCCTAAAACTGCTTTCAGGTCGAGGTATGGGCATTATGAATTTAAGGTGATGCCGTTTGGGTTAGCTCATGCCCCTGCAACGTTCATGGATTTGATGAATAGGGTGTTTCAACCTTACCTGGATTCCTTTGTGGTAGTATTTATCGATGATATACTGATTTATTCCCGAGATGTTGAAGAGCATGTGTATCATCTTAGTCTGGTACTTGAGAGATTGAGAGAACACCAGCTATACGCCAAGCTCAGCAAGTGTGAGTTCTGGTTGGAAGAAGTTAAATTTCTTGGGCATGTAATTTCCCGGGGTGGAGTGGCAGTTGATCCTAGTAAGGTAGAAGCCATTTTGTCATGGCCACGCCCAACTACAGTACGCGAGATCAGGAGTTTCTTGGGGCTCGCCGGTTACTACCGAAGATTTGTAGAGGGTTTTGCTCGCCTATCCGGACCTCTCACAGCTTTGACTCGGAAAAATACAGAATTTGCTTGGTCAGAGAAATGTGAGAGAAGCTTCCAGGAATTGAAGAACAGGTTGACGACGGCACCAGTGTTAGCACTCCCAGAACCGCATAAGCCATTCGTAGTTTTCAGTGATGCGTCTAAGTTCGGTTTGGGTTGTGTCCTTATGCAGGAAGGACGGGTTGTAGCCTATGCATCTCGTCAGCTTAAGGACCATGAGAAGAATTATCCGACGCATGATCTAGAATTGGCTGCGATTGTTTTTGCACTCAAGATCTGGCAGCATTTCTTGTATGGGGAAGCTTGTGAGGTATTTACTGATCATAAGAGCTTGAAGCATTTGTTTTCCCAGAAAAATCTGAATATGAGGCAGAGGCGTTGGCTGGAGTTAATCAGTGACTATCAGTGTGAGATCAAGTACCACCCGGGAAAGGCCAATATAGTTGCTGATGCCTTGAGCCGGAAGTCTCATTTGGAGGATGAAGCCGAACCGTCAGAAATGGATTCGTTACTTTATGGGATGAGAAGGCTCCTTATAGAGAGTTCGCAGCAAGTAGAGATTTTGTCTTCAGTTCTTGACATTCGGGTAATAGATTTTGAAGAATTGAAAGCTCTCCAAAGAAAGGATCCGAAGCTGCTGAACATCAGGAAAAGAGTCCGAAAATCTCGAGGGCCGTTGCACTATAGCATGGATAGTGATGGGATACTTCGTTTTCGAGATCGCAGAGTGGTCCCGAAGGACTCAGATTTCAAAGAACGGATCTTGGCGGAAGCTCATGCGGCCCCGTATTCAGTTCATCCCTGCAGTACAAAGATGTACCGAGACTTGAAGAAAAATTACTGGTGGGATGGAATGAAGAAGGACGTTGCCTTATATGTGGAGAAATGCCACACGTGTCGTCAGGTAAAGGCCGAGCATCAGAGACCTGCAGGCATGCTCCAACCCCTCCCTATTCCTGAGTGGAAGTGGGATGACATCACGATGGACTTCGTAGTGGGTTTGCCGAGAACACCTAGTGGGAAGAATTCTGTTTGGGTGATCGTGGACCGGTTAACGAAGAGTGCTCATTTTCTGCCTGTTAACAACACCGACTCTTTGGGTAAGTTGACCCGTTTGTATGTCAAAGAGATAGTGCGACTACACGGCGTACCAAAGAGTATAGTGTCGGATCGAGACCCGAGGTTCACATCGCAGTTCTGGAAGAGTTTGCAGGCAGCTTTGGGTACTAAGTTGAAGTTCAGCACTGCTTATCACCCGCAGACAGACGGCCAGTCAGAGCGCACCATACAGACCCTGGAAGACATGTTGCGAGCATGTGCCCTGGAATTCCAAGGAAGTTGGGAAAATCACTTGCCGCTCATTGAGTTTGCCTACAATAACAGCTACCATGCGACCATTCAGATGGCTCCCTATGAAGCTCTTTATGGGAGAAAGTGTAGGTCGCCCTTGTGTTGGGATGAAGTTGGGGAGAGTAGGGTAATTGGACCCGAAATAATTCAGGAAATGCAAAGCCAAGTCCGGATCATTAGAGATAAAATGGCGGCAGCTCAGAGTTGCCAGAAAAGCTACGCTGATACCAGGAGGAGAGAATTGTCTTTTGAAGTGGGTGATTGGGTTTATCTTAAAGTCTCTCCCATGAGAGGTGTTAAGCGTTTTGGTAAGAAGAGAAAACTAGATCCGAGGTACGTCGGCCCTTTTCAGATTTTGGAGAGAGTAGGGTCCGTCGCCTATAGGGTTGCTTTGCCAGATTATTTTGGGGATGTTCATGATGTCTTCCACGTATCATCCCTGAAGAAGAGCTTTGGGCAGCAAGAGCCACGTTTCGTCGACCCAGCAGGTATTCAGTTGCAACCGGATCTCACTTACGAAATTGTTCCGTCGCAGATTTTGGATTGGAAGGAGCAACAGTTGAGGTCCAAGACGATACCTTTAGTTAAAGTGGCTTGGGGAGATCCGTTAGCTCAAGACTTCTCTTGGGAGCGAGCAGCGGACATGAGGGAGCAGTACCCGTATCTGTTCGAATGATGAAGGTATGTATTTTAATCTTGATCGCAGTTGGTTTATGAGCGTTTAAGTGGCTTGCTTTAAGTTGGTGGTTGATTTGCAATTTCGAGGACGAAATTGTTTTTAAGGAGGGGAGGATGTGATGACCCGCTTTTAAGTGTATTTTCGCTGAAATAATTGTTTTTATTTTAATTAATATATCAGTTATTTTATTTTAATTTATTTGTGTTTTTAAAATTGGGTTTTAATTTAATTTAATTTATTTGAGGTTGTGTTTTATTTCTTTAAGTTGTTTTGTGGTTTTAATCTTTTTGGCGGTTTGTTTCGTTTTCCCGGAGTGAGGATTGGACCTCATCTCTTTTCACATCTTTTTCCTTTTTTCTCTTTTTCCTTTTTTCTTTTTCCCTTCTTTTCCTTTTTTCCTTCTTTTTCTTTTTTTTCTTTTTTTTTTCTTTTTCTTTTCTCTCTTCTTCTCCCGCGTTCGGACCCCCCCGTGCTCTCTCTCTCTCCTCCCTCTCCCTCACACCGGCGCCACCTTCTCTCTACCCTACCGCCGCCGTCCGGCCACCGTTCGGCCTCCCACCGGTCCCATTTTCTTCCTCTCCCTCCGGTGCACCACCCCTCCAAAACCCACCCCCAACCGGCCGGCCGTTTGGCCGAAAAAGCTCCAAGAAGGGCGCACGTATTTTGCTCCGATCCGCCGCCGTCGCTCCACCTCCGGCCACCATTTCATCACCGACTCCTTGCCGTCCTAACCCACCCATTTCTGGCCTCCAACGACCACCGGAACAGCTCCTACGAGCTTAGTTTCCGTTTTGGGTAATCCGGCCATTTCCGGCCATTCCGCCGCCACCCACGGCCGTTCATCACTTCCAATAGCTTCACAACCATCCCTAGACCATTCCCTATCAATCTCGTGTCCTAGTTTGTCCCCGTTCAAAAGTGGGTTTTTCAGACCCACGGCCACAGTGAATTTTCACTGTGACGTTGCTGTTTTTCCGCCGCTTGCAACGCCGCTTGTTTTCTAAAATTGCCATATAGCGCTGTAAGTATTTTCCAAACCCTATTTTCAGATTTAAATATATATCGCTCATTCAATTTATTTACTGTTGTTGGTTGTTGATTCCGGACTGAGTCCGAGGAGTTCGGGGGTCGGATGGATGGAGGACGGAGTTGTCTGTTTAATTGATTTATGTTGGTTGGTTATTTTATTATGCATTGATATGGCATTTCATGGTGCATGCACGTGTGTTTTTGTTCATGTGTGAAAAGCCTGTGTATTGGCGTGAGTGGTTTTACGGGTGCGTGTGTATCACGAGCCCAAGCCGGTATGGGTTATTATCTCAGTGGAGCTCCTCTGGTCACTCGGGAGCGGAATAAACTGAGTGATGTCCCCTGAGTTGTCAAGAGAGATGACGGGAGCGGGGCTAGGGGATGCTTGGCTACGAACGCGCCGGGCGCGGAACCGGGCATCGCCCTACTCACCGACTCCGTGGCCCTTCGCTGGCGAGGGCTAGAGGATGCTTGGCTACGCACGCGTGGGGCGCGGAACTGGGCATCGCTCGTTAGGTGTCACATGCGTGGTGGTACTCTACGGTGTGACACTGGAGCCAGGGTGTGCGGATGACCCCTAGGGGAGGTCATGGTGCATACGGTTAAAATTGGATAATGGTTTATGAGGCCAAATGGGACTTTTGGCGTGGGCCAGATGGACTTCTGGCGAGATATTGGGCCGGATGGACTTCCGGCGAGATATTGGGCCAAATGGACTTTTGGCGGCCAAATGTGACTTTTGGCGTGTTTTTCAGAAAGGATATGCTTTTGGGCCAAATGGGTTTTTGGCGTGTGTGGAAAACTTGGGTTTTTATGGGCTTTGTGCATTGGGCATGTTTCATGCATCTTGTTTGAGTTTTATGTGTTTTTATCTGGTAGTGTTTGGGTTTTACTTACCTGCGGTACCATTCGTGGTTCCGTAGCTTTTGGTGCAGCGTTAGAGGACGAAGAGGAGGAGGCTGAGCCCGAGGATGCGGCTCCGCCGGGTTGCTGATGCTATCTTTTTTATTTGTTCAAAACTGTATTTGTGTTTTGTAATATTTATCTATATACGTTTTAAACAGCTTGTATTACGTTAAGAAAAATTCTGGTACTTAGTTATGACTTTCTTTATCCGCTGCGTGTTTCTCTGTACACATCTGTTGCCTTGCACACACTCGGCACCCGTCGATGGGATGGTGACCCGGGTTGTCACCATCCGGACGTCTCAATTTCCCCGTGTTCGGGCGTGGGGATTTTGGGGGCGTCACACATAGGCTGTGCTTGAAGCCAAGGACCATACTGCTGATCCTTCACCCCCTCACCTTGGTGCTCCACACTTGGTCTTGTACATCCCCTCCCCTTGTGGAATAAAACCCCACAATGAAAACAAACATTCTGAAGCCTTTCATACTTGAATGAGATCCAGTACAAGTTTTCTTCAAACTGCAGCCACTTCCCTCTTAACAATGGCTTATGAAGATCAACATCAACCCTTACTCGAAGACACTTTCCCCAAGCCAAGCCATCAGACTCAGCCTCCACTTGAATAACAGGACCAATGGAAGAACCAAAAGCCTCACCCAATTCCTCTGTCATTGCAGCCAGAGACATGTTGTGGAATTGAACCCAAAAAGGTTCAAATTTGAATTGTAGGCCAGCTATAGAGATAGTTTCATCCACTTCCAATAGAGTTAAAAGATTTCTATCAAAAAACCATGGACGGCCACTTAGGACTTTTTCCTTATCTGCTAACTTTTGAAACTCTATTAAGAATCTCTGCTCTCCCAAGACTCTACGTACGAGAGACTACTACTCTTGCATGGCAAGAGTACAGAACCTTACTATTTCTCTAGAGAGGAAAGAAGGACCGTTTCATATCTACATCTATTTCACATAAATATGTTGGTTTGAATTTATAGATAAAATAAAATGATTTTAGATGAAAGATGAAAATTAAATAAAATAGACGAATTAATCTATCAATAAGATAGTATGTCTTTAATTTCTGTCTCTACCAATCTTCGACATAAATTTACAATAGATCTCAAATCTTGAAAATTCGGTTTGCTAAGCACATCAGCTTCAAAATGCTTCAATTGAAACCTTAAATTGATTTTCTCATTCTCAGAAAAATCAAGAGGGATAATACTCTTCTGCAAGACAACATATATCATCAATATTAGACTGCGTTTGGATGTTGAGTTGAATTGATATGAAAGTTGAATAAAATATTATTAGAATATATTTTTTAATATTATTATTATTTTAGGATTTGAAAATGTTGAATTGTTTATTATATTTTGTGTAAAATTTGAAAAAGTTGTAATAATTAGATGAAATAAGTTGAGATGAGTTGGGAGAGGTTGAAGAACCAAACAGGCCATAATGATTTATACCCATCCTTTGGATCCAAAGTTGAGCTAAGCTGAGCTAAGTGTTAAAAATTTTGTTGTTCTTTCACCAAACCTATTGTCATGCTCTTATATTTGAAAAATGGAAAGAGGTTAGAAATACTACCGGTTATGATTAGATTTTTTTTATAATAAAAATATATATTTTATTTTATTTGAGATGTGTTTTATTTATTTCATTTTTATATCAGATTAAATTTTATGGAATGGCCAAAAAACATTTTAGAGGAGGGGCCAATACATGATTAATTCATAAGTAGGAGATCAAGCGTCAATGTCATATGGGCAACCCACAAATAAAGTAATAAAAAATGAAATAACTAAAATTACAATATGCACACGAGAAAGTCTATCCACATTTGGCTAGTTGGGATAAGATTTGTACTCCTTATCATACGATGTGTTGGGGTTTTGAAAGTTGAGTGTTTTTAATCAAGCATTACTAGGAACAAAGAGTAACATGAAAATTTTGAATTTGAGATCAAAGTTTAAAATATTATTTTTTAATATTATTATTATTTTAAGATTTGAAAAAGTTAAATTAGAATTTGAAAAAATTAAATTGTTTATTATATTTTGTATGAAATTTTAAAAAAATTATAATGATGAGATAGGATTAAATGAGATGAGATTAGAATTTTATATCTCAACTTACTTCCAAACCAAGTCATTCCCAAGTCAATCCCTATCTCCGGGTGCAATCATGTCCTTCTACCAGCCATTTTGGACGTCCAGAACGATCACAAGACTATTAAAATAGAGCAGAAAGGTGGAAGACGCAAGGGTCTTTATATATATATATATATATATATATTTTCTTTCCCTTGCTCACAAGGGGACGAAGTATTTTTTTTTTTAATAGGAAATAGCAACTTTATTGAATAAATAGATGATTATAGACATTTATCAAGTCAAATAGCTTGAGAAAGAAAGTCTGGAATATAATCCCCCTACATCTCAACATTCTCAACATTCCAAGCATTATGGGCAAGTCTTTGTGCTGCCACATTACCCTCCCTATAAACATGAGTAAAAGAGCAAGAAACAAAACATGCTTGCAAGAACATAACTTCAACAAAAAGAGCCCCAAAATCAGAATCCAGCATGTCATTCTTCTGCAATGAATCAACTAATAAAAGACAATCCAATTCCACAATTAAATGTCAGATTCCCATTCCAATACAAAGTTGCATACCCTGAAACACAACCAACAGTTCAATGGTTTCAGGCTTATCTTCTTCATTTGCAGCCATACTAGCAGCCATAACCACGTCCCCTTTATCATCTCTTAGAATGGCCCCAATTCCAGCCTTTCTAATATCACAGAACATAGCCCCATCAATATTAAGCTTAAGAACTCAACTGGAGGAGGAGACCACTGTAGAGATTTCTGCACTTTTAACCGAGGCTGACCCTTCACAGTTTTGAAACTTCTCAAAATTCCTAATGCGTGTTCAGCAACCTTAATTGAAGGCAACTCTAGCTGCTCAAATTCCTTTTTGTTTCTTCTATACCAAAAACTCCAAGTCAGGGAGCAAAATATTGCCAATTTGTCAAACTTCTTCCTCTGACATAGCTGTATAATTAAATCAAATAAAGAAGGAAGCATCAATGTTCAAACCGGGAACCAACTTCTTCCAAGCCTCTCGGAGTATAGTACAACTAAGCACTACATGATTCAAGTCCTCAACCGGATAGGCACAGAAACTGCATGTACTATCCAAGATCACCTTTTTCTGCAGGAGATTCTTCTTTTTAGGGAGGACATCTTTACATGCTCGCCAAACAAAAATTTTAATTTTATTTGGCACAGGAAAATTCCATACAGCTTTCCAAACCACCTTCTGACCACCCATCTCAGAAGCCTATGCTACAACACCCCTCAGTTGCTCATAAATAAATCTATAGCTGCTTCTAGCTGAAAACAGGTCATTTCTTTCAAATTCCTAAACCCATTTGTCAATTGTACCCTCTGGTCCTATCATCACCTTACAGATATCCGAGACCACATTTGGATTGAAGAGAGATCTAAGCATTTCCAGATTCCATCCTCTAAGTGAACTATCACTTAATTCCTCGACCAGGTCCTTCCTAGTTACCTCAGTGACAGTATAGCCCTCATTAGCCAGAGACTTATGCCAAGGAATCCACTTGTTAGTCCACAAGAGTGCTGTTTTCCCATCTCCTATCTTCCATCTACACCCCTCTTTCAACCATCTTTTAGCTTCCCATATACCTCTCAAAGAGTAGGAAGGACAGTGGCCCAAACCAGCTTCAAAGAAACTAGAATTAGAAAAGTACCTAGCCTTGAGAAGTTTATGGAGCAAAGAGTTTTCATCTCGTAACAACCGCCAACCTTGCTTAGCAAGAAGAGCAAGATTGAAGGTCCTAAGCTCCTTAAAACCCATTCCCCCTTGAGATTTTCTCTGACATATACTACTCCAACTAACCCAATGAATCCTCCTTTCCTCATGTTTTTGGCCCCACCAGAATTTTGCCATAAGCTCCTCTAATTCAGAATAAAAGCCACTAGGCAGGAAAAACAACTCATTGCATAAGTGGGTATCAAAAGGGCAGCAGCTTTCAAAAGAACTTCCTTCCCCCTTGTGACAACAATCTTTCTTTCTAGCACTGAAGTTTCTGCCAAACTCTCTGCTTAATGGACTAAAAAACCCTATTTTTCGATCTACCAACAATAGAAGGAAGGCCAAGATAACGCTCATACTGTTGAACCTCACCATTGCCCCACAATAGTCCAATCTCATCCCTCCTCTCCCTTTCCACATTAGCACTGAATACCAAGCCAGTTTTTTCTTTATTAATCTTCTGACCAGACACACTCTCATAAGAGTCTAAGAGAGCTTGTAATCTTCTGACTTCCTCCACATCTGCCTTGCAAAAAATCAAACTATCATATGCAAAGAGTAGATGATTAATATTTGGGGCCCCTCTACAGATCTTAATCCCTGAAATTTGATTTCTCATCCCAGCCTCTTTCAACAGAGCAATCAGCCCCTCCGTACAAAGAAGAAAGAGATAGGGGGATAATGGATCCCCTTGTCTCAGTCCCCTACTAGGCACAATAGGTCCTTTAGGAACCCCATTAATTAAAACTGAGTAAGTAACTAAATTTACACATGACATAACCAAATATGTAAAAGTCCTCTCAAACCCCATCATATTCATAACAGCCCTAATAAAGCTCCATTCAACCCAATCATACGCTTTACTCATATCCAATTTAATAGACATATATCCCCTTCTTCCCTTTCCTTTTATGCTTAAGAAAATGAATCAACTCATAAGTTATCAGCACATTATCAGTGATTAAATGCCCAGGGACAAAAGCACATTGACTCTTTTCAATAACAGAAGGTAATACAGCTTTCAATCTATTAGAGATAACCTTGGCAACCAATTTGTAAATCACATTGCATAAAGAAATGGGCCTATAATCAGCAACTAACTCAGCAAGTTTCTTCTTAGGAACAAGAGTGATATGAGCATGATTAATAGAAGTTGGAAATACACCTGAATTAAGGGCTTGGAGTACTGCACCAATGACTGATGGACCCACCAAATGCCAATATTTCTGGTAAAACAAAGGAGACATTCCATCTAGACCAGGAGCTTTTTCAGGATGCATTTGTGATAGAGCAGCAGACACCTCAAACTCGATATAGACCTTGCAGGGACCTTCATTCATTGATGCAGTTATTTTGCCAGCAAGAGACCTAAAAAAATCAAGAGAACCCATGGGATTTGAACTTCTAAAAAGATCCTCTAAATAGCTAACAATAACCTGGTCTCTCTAATCACCAGTATGCCAAGTCTCATTACCATCCTTTATTCTCACCAACCTGTTCTTTCTACGCTTTGAGAAGCCTTCATATGAAAATATTTCGAGTTAGAATCACCCTCTTTTAACCACAACACTTTAGACCTTTGTTTCCACATCAACTCATCTCTTTCCAGCTACTTTTGAACCTCATCATGAGCCTTATCATGAGCCTCTGTATTATTTCCCATTGGATCACTCTCTTGCAACCAAGCCATCTTCTGCTTTGCCATAGACAATTTCTTTTGAACATTCCCAAATGAGTTGGAATTCCACATATTTAAATTAACCCCACTTTCCTTAATTAACCCAACCACAGAATCCATACTACTTTGTACATCGCCCTTCCTCCAAATACTAGAAATAATATCATCACAACCCTTTTCCCCAACCCACATAGATTCAAACCTGAATTGCTTCTTGTTCTGGACAAAACTCTCCTCAGAATCAGTAAGAATCCAAATTGGCACATGATCTGAATATGCAACCAATCCATGAACAACAGAGGCAAAAGCAAATCTACTTCCCCATTGTTCATTCACTAGGGCCCTATCCAATCTCTCCAAAACACAATGCCCACCCCCCTTCGATTACTCCAAGTGAATTTCTGGCCTATAAATCCCAAATCCCTCAATTCACAATCATTTCTAGCATTACGAAAAGCTGTAATCTGCCTCTCTGGTCTAGGATTACCCCCAATTTCTCGTGATGATGTAACACCTCGTTAAAATCTCCAAGCACTAGCCAAGACTCCCCATTCTTTCTACATAAATGTCTGAGTAACTCCCAGGTCTGATCTCTTAACGCCACTTCAGGATACCCATAAACCCCAGTTAAAAACCACACACCATACCTCGAGACAGAATCAACAGTAGCATCAATATGGCAATGAGAATAATTCAAGACAGAAAGTTGAACATCTCGTCCCCATAACAAAGTAATTCCACCCTTACGACCATGACAATCCACAGCTAAGCAATTAGAGAAACCCAAACGAAATTTACATACCTCAAATTCGCGTGCTTTCAATCTTGTTTCTTGCAAAAACAAGATATCGGGATCTTCTCTCTTGACTAAATCAAAGAGTTCGAATGCCACGTGGGTTCCCAAGCCCACGGACATTCCAGCTCAAAATCTTCATTGGTCCTGGTGGGGCTGGTCACCAGCCACCGTCGATTCCAGCTACTTCGGAGCACTATTGACTGAGCCATGCTTCAAGACGTTGGATGCAGAATCACTTTCACCAGAGCAATATTTCCTCTTTTTGTTCTCCGCAAGCAAAGACCGTTGTGAGGCTTTAGAAGGATGAGGCTGCTGGTCACCCAACCCAGACAACCGTTTCCATTTACGACTAACAAGCCCATCAGGCTTGGCACTGCCCAATTGGGCCTCTTGAGGGCAAATTTTTTGGCCATCAGCTAGCCCATTTAAAGCACCTGAATCACCCGCCTGGCTAACCAATTCAACTAAATTTTGAAACGGAAAGGAATTCAGCATCGAAACCGATTGATGACCAGCATCCTGAAACCGTTCCTTAGAAGATTCCTGGACAACCTCCACCCTATCTGCCTTATCCATAGCCTCCTTAAGATTTGTTTCCATAATGTTTGGTAATATTTTCGCTACCGTTGCAATTGCTAAATCAGATTCACCAACCGCTGCCGATGAGCCCCCAGTCGTCGGACTCCCCCAGAAAGATTGATTCTGATTGTCACGATCCCAGAATTTTTCCTCTTTTGCTCTTACACCAAATGATGAAGCTCGTAACCACACACCATAAGGAAGTATTTCACCTTCCATCACCATCGAAGGATGTAAAGAACAATCGTTCTCACCATGACCCACTCGTCCGCATAAATAACAAAAGTTTGGTAAGCGTTCATAAGAAAAGCGAACCCAGACTGGATCATCATTTCCCATGGAAAACTTAGTGCCCCGCAACAGGGGTTTTGTAACATCTACTGTGACACGAACTCACATGAATTCTCCCCAAGCCAAGTCGTCATCCTCCAGGTCAACCTCTTCAACACAACCAATTTTTGTTCCAACCTGTTTCCCGACATAGACATTGCGAGCCCTAAGCGGCAAGTCATGAAGACGTACCCAAAACTGGGCAGTAGATATTTTGATATCGTTTACCTGTTGATGACCATCCACCTCCTTCAACAGCACTAGATGTTTGTCAAAATACCAAGGGCCTTCCCTCACCACCTTCTCCTTATCCCTAAGATCTTTAAATTCAACTAAGAACAAAGTCGAATTGAGATCTCTAAAGTGAACACTCTTTTACCAATCTCCATGCTCTTCTCATCGTTACCTTAAAAGCATCTCAATTAAAATGCTTCTCTGTAAACAAAGACATCACCAAACACTTACCACCCCGCAAATTCAAGTCCTCCAACTAGCTAACATCCACCACCACCTTATCATTTTCAAGTTCCGTTAACGACAAACGTTTATACAACTCCTGTAGATCGCCCTCCATACTACTTGAGATGGATGACACTGCACCCAGGCAGTAGCAAAAACCTCCACAATCACCCTAGAACCCTAGAGAGAGAGAGAGAGAGAGAGAGAGAGAGAGGATCATTACAAATCATAGTTAATTATGAGGGGACGAAGTATGAATTAAAATTAAAATAAAACTAATTAAAATTATATATATCACTCCCCTTTTACATATTACTAGTAATAGAGCAATGTCCAATGGACTTTTGCCTAGTTTAGATTTTTTACAAAAAATTTATGATTTTCTACAAAAGAAAAATGATTAATAAATTATCTAACCTTATGTTTAAATTCTCAATTTCATGTTCTCACAACAGAAACAAGACAAGACCCTAACTAACCGCTTGAACTATAAAATATAAAGGAAAAAATTAATTCCATTAATATAAGGAAAAAAATGATCAGATGACTACAAATAAATTAACCCTTATTCCATTAAGGTAATATTCATTTATAGATGAATAAATTTATATGTTGAAGAAGAATATCTAAAATAATGTGACATTTATTATATAGAAATATATATATCAGCCTAACATGGTCAATATTAACATAAAATATGAAATCAAGTTTGATTTACCATGAATACAATCAAACCCATATTTATCTACGTATGATCAACTTGTAAAAGTCATGTATTATCATCAAGAATATACAAATGTCAATATTTAAAATATTTTTGTTAAATTTGTAGGATTTATTTGTGATTCAAAATTATTATACATTTTTTAATTTAGACATGATATATTTTTTAATTTATGAAATTTATAATCTAAACTATAATCTAATATGTCAGAAATTATTTTCTCATAAAACTTTTATAAACAATTAGTATTAATTTAAAAGAAAAAATACTATAAATCATTTTTGATAAAATTTTTAGATGGGCTAATTTTTAAGATGGTTTGATTTTAAATATAAAGCCTAGAGGTCAAAAAATGAAACCCAACCCGTGTGGAAGCCCGGAGGTCTCGATTCTCCGTTTGTGGGTATTGTTTGTTCTCTTTTTGTTGGTTCTATTATGTTTATGTTGGTTTCCTCGGTATGATTTCTTTGCAGTCATTGTTTCTCGCTTCTGATTGTGTATTTGTCGGTTCTTCTCGGATGGTGGAGTGCAGTGGAGTTGTATGTGACGCAAGGGGCTTTTGACGCTTATTAACGACAGAACAATAGTTAACAAGAAAAAAAATATTGTAGCAGTTAGATAGCCACTTATTATAATATAATAGATATGATTGGCTATATAATATTGCTGACAAATTAAAGACTTGTTAATTTAAAAATAACAAAATGATAAACATTATTTATAAATTGATTTAAGTTAATGTGATGCTTGAAATTATAAATATAATTTTCTCAATCGTAAAATAAACTTAACATATGATATAAAATTATCAACTTATAAATTCATTTCCCTAATAAATTTAACAATTCTCACAAAAGCAAAGCCGTGGATGTGTATATATACATGATATTGGTGCTTCTACTCAGTCTTATAATTTTGTCCCTTCAAATTTACCAATAGTACAATTGAATTTTTTTTTTCCTTTTTATGTTAATTATTTTTTAAATATTTTTAAATGTTAAAAAAATACCACTTCACTAATAATCACATTACAACATTAGTGGCTTTTTGCCGCGGTTTATTTTTTGACAGACTTGAGTTTGCCATAAAAACAGCATTTCAACGGCGATATACGTACGCAATAAAAATGCTGCGGTTAAATAGACGTCTACTGTGTTATGATAAGTTGCACCCGGTAGTTGCGTCGACACTTAATGTACTGCTGCGAGTTTGGGCTGCCGTAAAAGCTAAGACCAAATAATCCAAACATCGGCGAGTACCAGAAATGGACGCTGATGTAATACTTGCTTGTGCTGCGAAATCGCTAGTTTCTTACGACGGGAAGTTGCGTAGGTATGAGACTAGTCCACCAGATTTTCACCGCAAAAACCATATTTTCCATCAATTTTCGATCCGTAGAAGCATTGGACGTTCCAGCAGAATTTTTTGAAGACATGATTAGAATCTCGTTTGAAGCTAGATAGATCTATAGCCCCAAATCGTTTCTCAACTTCTAACCCTCCTTCACCTCAGATTTGAGCATCCGGCATCTATAATCCTCCTTCACCTCATAGTACCTCCAGGCCGGCAAAAATTTCTACCAATTAAATTGTCATCCAAAAAGCCCCAATTTGATCTTGAGGCTAGCCCCAATTATCCCCTTCCTGAAAATTGCGCGAAAGATTAGGCCTTCGAGAGGTAATCAATCTCTGTCCCACGTCGGACCGAGATGAGGTCGTATTTATCCCATCTTGCAAGCCACTGACTTCCGGCAATATTCTGTGGGTAATCACGACACACTTTCGCGCGGCAACTTCCGTTACTCAGTGGAAACCAATTTTCGTCACCCGCACAGAGGCCCATTAGGTAATAAGGTTTTTATTTTTTATTTTACCCCTTTGATTCCCGTATATTGATGAAGCTAGTAGACTTTCAATAATTTTTTCAGACAGATTCCTACTCGTTTTAGAATGAACACATGTTGGTCAGGTGCCCTTGCTAGGATCTCCTGAATGCATGCAAAGTAGATATATGAACTTAATTTGAAGACTTGTAGTTGTAATTTCAGCTTTTATCATCCTCCCTTTTCTTTATTCTATATGTGTGTGAGTACTTAGTCGTTTATTTCGGAGAACTAGAATTTGCCTTCCAATATATATATATATAGCTCTAGAGGTAGATTAAGGGAAGTCCGAAGTTTAGTCCTGCTGTACCAAGTTAATACTATGCATATATGAAGAACAAGGATGGTAGCTAGAAGGCTTTAATTTCTACGTTTTCTTCCTTTTCCATGTCGCAAATCCATCCATTCTGATTTGGATTCATTCTGATCAACTCATGCATGCTTAGGATCCTGTTCTGGCTTTGCTCATTGATTTGTCGGTACCTACTTTTTGGTGTGGCCACAAGGCACCAAGATTTTTAGACGCATGGCTGTCCATGCAGCGAATCAGGGACCATTTGTCTTTGGCTAGCTTGTAAGTGATCTGTAACGTGCTAGATCATGTGTTTTTGCACATGCATCTTAGAATTACCATTTGTACACGCCATCTGTAAGGTGGATGTAGGTCCGGTGGTAAGTCACATTTGTGTTAACATTCTATCTATTTACCACTTCTATTACTATATTTCTATTTAATTATTAGAATTACCATCTGTAAGGTGGATTTAGAATTACCATCATCTGTAACGTGCCCCCACCATCCACATGTTTGTCTTCTTTTTGTTTTGTCATTATTATTATTATTATTATTATTATTATTATTATTATTATTATTATTATTATTATTATTTTTGTTTGTTTTGGGTTTTAATTTTACATCGTATGATGACTTACTCAAAGAAGAGGAACATCTTGGATGATTGACGAATGTAATTCTAACTCTTGAGCTATTTTCAAATTTGCAGATCAGGGGATTTCATGATCTTCATAATTTCCTTGAATTCTCCTCGTTTTATAATGTCGTACACGTACGTAGTTTTTTCCTTTTTTCCGTGTGCTGAGGTGGTTTGGTCCTGTTTTTTAAAAAGAAATGGTGGTGGTAAATAGAAGTGGTTGAAGAGGAAGGTGGATGGTGGGGGCAAGTTGTCAATATAAATGGGATGTAGGTCTGGTGGTTCAATGATTGGTAGGTTTTGGGTACCCATGATCCAAGTACTGTATGGTGGGGTTAGTTTTGTTTCTATTTTTCGTCTTCAAATGGATGAACTACTAAGATATTTTTTTTAAAAGGTTTGGAAGAAATCCTTTTTATGATGCGCTTGAAGATATATATTAACAATGCATAAACATGAAATGCCATCCACATGGATATGCTTGACTGAGAAGAGAATGACAACACTTTTATCTTCTTTTATTTACCATGATTTACACTTTCAACGTGAATACAGAGCAATGGCCAAGTGTGCATATTAGCCTCCGAGAAGTTAGATAGCAATGTTTCCTTATATGAAATTGTTAATTGCCTTATAACTATCCTTATATGTAACTTTGCCTTTTAAGAGACATTGTGTTAAGGCTTATTTAGTTAGTTTTCTTTTTATGTGTTATTCACCATTTTCTTATTTAAGCATTTAGTGATCTCATATCAACCATTTTCTTTCTTTATTCTTTGTTGGAAAAAATTCAAGTGGCCTTATCTCACATTGGTTTCCTAGTTGTAGTAAGCAATATGCAGTTTCAGTTATTAAATTTCATATGCTTCTATGAGATGAGTATGGGTGTGTAGAACACCTTATTGAGAAAATGGTGTAATTCACCTCTGTTTTTGGTTTGCATTTCCTGAGGTATTTGGTTGAACTGCTATATTTGAGAAATTAAATGTCTACAATTTGGCAGGATTGGTGCAGTGAGTCTATTCAAATGGTTAATTCAGCCATTCATCTTCTAGTCATGGAGCATACAAGTACAGAAAATGAGATGATGAGAAAGGGAAACGTAGTTTACGAATCTATATAAGATCTCCTTGTCAGAGGTGAATGTTGTAGTGATCTGTTCTGGCAGCAGCTTTATGTATTTAGTATTTACGGAAAACATTACCTTAAGGATGAGGAATACATTTACTACTAATTAATGTCGTTGTTTGAGTAGAATTTCAGACTATAATTGGGGTTGAATGACTGGATAATGTAAATACTAGCTTTCTCAAAGACTATGGTGATAATTTGGACTTATTAATTGTTTATACATGCACACAATGCTTTTATTACTGAATGTTTGATGTCGAGATATACCTTTTTTAATTTACTCATCATTATATACACCCCAATAGATTGGCAATGAGCAAAGTTTGTATAAGGATTTAATTACTTGGTTCAACCACCAGTGAAGTCTGAATATGTGGCATCAAAATGACTTGGTTCAACAATGAAGATTTTGTGCGAGGACGTCCAATTATCAGAACCAACTGTCATGTTTGGCAATTTAAAAATGGTTACTTCTAGATTTAACTTAATTAGAAAATATTGGGTTTTAGTACTTAATATATATATATATATACACATATATAAGGAGGAAATTTCATGGTATATGTGAACATGGTAATTGTTGATCGCAGTAGTTAAATTAAAATAACTTACTTATTACATGATGGTAAAATCAATATTGTATAAGAAAATGATACAAGAAATGAAATATAATCTTAGCAAAATGTTTGCAAGATAAACAATTATTGTGATGAAAGTGATGTTATTGTAGAGAATTGTATTTTATATTTTATTCTAGGATATTTGGATGGAACCTTTTTGTTTTAGCAATTATTCATATAATTTTCCTGTATGGATAATAAATAAGCCATTGAAAATGCTCTAAGAATACTCTCATTGAAATAGCCAAAGTCAAATCTAAGTTTTAGAAGAATATGATAAGAAGTTGCCTTTGTGATCTATTTCTTTCATATGGGATTTCCATATTGGATTATCTATTTAATCATTATTTTTTCCCTCGTTATCAGCTTGGATTAATTTTATCATATTTTACATATCTACCAAATTACCAATTATTTGTTAATTACTAATCATATTCTAGTTAAATTATTGGTTTACAAACCATCATATACTCAATGGTTATTTAAAGCTAATAACCAGAAACGTTTAATTATCAAACTCATTGTCAATCTCAATATAAATGTCTTAATTACAAATCAAATAAATATATTTTCTATCCAAAGTATATTCTAAGATTTCTATAAAGGGACATTTCCGTATGTGAGTGGAAATGTTGAGAGGAGATAAATACTAACGAAATAATTTGCATTGGATTAGTCAAATACTAGTGGTTTTAAATTATTTTTGGTCTTGTATATTAGGTTCACATACATATCGGTTTTCAAGAATAAGTTGGTTTTGTAAATTTGGTTGAGGGAAAAAATTAGTTAGAAAATAATAATTTAATTAAATGTAAATTATTAATAAATATATGATTAGTGCAGTTGCAAAGGTGGAAAAAAAATTATAAATATTCTTATCAAAAAAATATTTATAATATATTATTATTTTGACTAATTCAAAATGAAAATGAGGAGGTTTGAATGGTTTTAAATTTATGGAAAACATATACTTATATTCTTAATGTTCATACTTATATGAGGACGAATAAAATGACCAATACTAATGCTTTGAAGATCATCTCAATAGTATCAAAGTGTCCCTTAGATACTGAAGTTTATTATTTCTTTATAAGTCCTCATCGAATTTGTACAGAAGATCTTTCACCTTAAGTATGTGAGGTGACGTAAAAGTTGACAAGGAATACTGTATAATTTACAGCTGCACTTGCGCGAGAGATTGCTGAAAACATCAGCGCCAAAGTGAAAAATCTTTCTATTACAATGGCCAACTTGGAGAATTGTGCCTCAGCTATCCTTGCCATTACATGAAAAAACTTCACATATATACAACGTACGTACACTCAAGCTGTAACTTAAAAACAGCCAAGAAGAAAACTTCACTTCTACAAAACAGAGAATACATTCTATTAGCTGCCACTGGGCTGCCTTTGTTAGCTTCATCCTCTCCTTCTACAATTCTCTACTTCTGAGTTCTTTGATCTTGTTAAAGAGAAGGTGGGATCATTATTCTTCTATTTGGTGATATGGTTCTTACAAAAAGAGGAAGATGAGGAGGAAGATCATTTGGACAAGCACCAAGACAGACCAATATTGGACGATGCTTACCATCAGAACCAGCAACATGGAGTTTAGGAGATGAACGCCAGTTATCATCTAATGACTCCACTCAACCTCCAGATGTTGAATGTGAGGCATTGTTGGGTCCTTGTAATGAGGCAGATCAAACAAATACAACGGGCCAAGAGGATGGTAAGTAAACTCATAAACAAGTTCATGTAGTCTTTCATAAATGCCCATGCAAAGAGAGGTTAAGTTCATGAATCAAAATTGCACTAACATGTACAAGTTGCCTTGCGTTTGTGGTATAGTACCAGCCACTTCTAAACGTCAGAGGGGTGTTGCCAAAGGGATAGAGTTTGAGAGGCTGAGAAAGCTGGGGAAGATACCACTGGATATTAAAGATGGAAAGATAGGTCCATCTTGCAACAACAGAATAGTGTACACCACAAGAGTCACATGGATCATCAAGCACTATGCAGAAATGAGGCATGTTAGCTGGAAGGTGGTTGACTTGAAGGAGAAAAATGAATTGATTGAGCGTGTTCAAGTAAGGCATTAGATTTTGAATGTTTAAGATATTTCCCTGTTGGCTTGTGATTCAGTGATGCTTATATTATTGTACAGAGTTATTAGAAAGACTTCAGAATATGTTGTGCATGGTGATTTTAAACTGATACATCCATAGGCAGATTTTGAATATGAATGCTCTTTTATGGATGAGTTGTTACAATTAACATAGGTCATGAATATTAATTTTTTAAACTCTTTCATTCATGGGTTGACATTGTGTTTTAACCATTGTCAAAAATAGTAACCATCAAAATCTGATTGCATAGGCCTTGTTTTCTCTAGATTAAAAATATTTCCAACTTCCTAGTTATACACTAACTAACGCATGCAACTACTCTTACAACATTTAGACTAGAATACTGATGACCACAACCAAGACTAAAAGACATGAGAAAGATAAGGAACTATAGCTTACCTTTCTCTTCCCCTATTGAATCTACAGAACAAGTCCTACATGGACAAATGAATGTTCTAGGTTAGAGCCCATTCATGCTTGTATTAAGACTGAAAACAACCAATGTCTCTTCACTTGTTTTTTGTTATAGAGGAGAGAAAAGTGTGACTATCTAGGATATATGACAATATGCTTTGAATTGCAATTAGAATGCTCTCAATATCAAAAACATTCTAATAGTGACAAATTGTATATGCTGAGTTTGTGAGATATAGGCTAACTCGATCATTCATAGGCTAACTTTGTGTTGTATTTTGCTGAGCATCAAATAATTGTATATGGCTTCTGATTTTGAATGTTTACATGTAATGAGTTTTCTGTTTGTTAGATTCAAGGGTAAGTATGGTGTGTTTTGGTAATCTAACACTTTCAATATTCATAGGCTGACTTTGTATTGGATTGGACTAAGAAAAATCATCGCCAAACAATGACAAATCAACTATGTCATGCATATAATGCGTTTCATTACTTGCTACACCTAAAATACAAAGAATATGCCACACATGAGGAAGCACTAGCTAATGGAGGTATGTTGGTAGAGAAGCCAATATGGGAGTGGTTATGCAATCGGTGGGTTAGTGAGCCATTCAAGGTAATTTTTACTGAAATTTTACTAATCAAGGAGGATGAAATGAATGTAATTAGTGGCTTTTGAAACCTTTTGAAACATAATTCTGGAGGTGTGTTTGTTAAAGTGTATGGGTTTTAGCAGTTTGACAGCTTTGTTAAAACACCTTAGACTCTAAGAACACCTACTTAATCTAACAATAGCTCCTACCCATAAAAAAAAAATAAAATAAAAAAAATCATGTTCTAGGATTGGCTAATGAATGTTGTATTGCAAAAAATGTCCACACAAAATAGAGATAATAGGCGTAAGCAGAAGGTCAACCACACAAGCGGAAGGACGTTGTTTGTTGTATTAATGGAACAAAAGGTGAAGTTAATAACAGTTTTAATGTTTCTTATAATCTTCTACAAGTTATTTTCAAGGATGTGCCAAGACTAATGTTTGCCTATCTCACATTGTGTAGAAGGACAAGAATTTAATTTCCTTTTATAAAGATGTTCATTGGTCAACGAAGAAGGGAAGATTCATCACACCCACTACGGAAGAGAATTATGTGAGCACTTCCGTTTATTTTGTGTTAAATAAAAATTATGTGAGAATTATGCAAAGACTAATAAATATCATAAATAGATGTGATCTTCTTATTGCAAATACTTCATGCTAGTTAATATTTCCAGAAATTCCACACTTCAGTCACATGCTAGGCATATATATATATGCCTATATATGGGTAGAGAACTTAGTCAGCATTTCAATTTTCATACTTGAAATAAATGTACATGTGCTGTAATATTTCAATGATGGTGAGTTCCATGTCCCTTGAATTTCAGAATGAGAAGTCCTGATGTCAGTTTCCAATGTAGTGAGTTGGAAAGGAGCACTCAAGTGTTATATAAATGTAATGTTAAATTGTTTACATGTTGTAGAATAAAATGGTTGAAATGATGAACGCCAAAGAGCCAGAGAGTCGCACAGATGATGCAGCGGCAGAGATATTTAGGGAGGTTTTGGGCCATAGGTCAGGCTATTCAAGAGGGTTGGGCCACTTTGTTATTCCCGAATCTTCTAAAGTGTTTGGCATACCCACTGAGGACTATGAACGCCTTGCTAAAGAAAATGAATAGAACAAGAAAAATGCTGAGTACTACCACAATCGGTTTGAAGAGATTCAGAATGGTTTCATGGCTATTAGGGAGCATATGCAGGACTATGAGAAACGTGTAAACCATCGCCTTTCAGACTTTGGGTCAGAATTAGAGTCTCAAAGAGAGACTAAAGGAGATCTGTAGCCACATTATTGCCAGCAACTACACTTTTTGTTTTTGACAATGCATGGTTTTTTTGGCAGTACTAATGGTTTTTGATGAATGGCTTCTGAAAATGCAGAGTTTAGAATTCTGCAGTGGCTAGATTGGGTTTGGCAAAAGAGGTGAGCTGACTACTCCTAGCTATCATTTCAAATTTAAGGCATTCCTTGGTCAATATATCCATAAACTAAATTAACCAACTCTGTTTTATTTGCCTCAGGGATTATCCCAGTGAGTATGGGAGGATAAGTTGGTTAAAAGCATGTTAAATTGATGTGCTTGCTTTGTTAATGGGCAGATTAGATAAATAAGGGGTAATGGGATGAATTTATTAGTCATGATCATATTTGGTAGTCTATTGAATGTATGCTGATTACTATCCTGATTTCCAGCAAAGTATATGAGGCTTTTGAAAATTAGGAATGTATTCATGATAGAAAGTAAAAGGTTTAATTGATATATTTCTATGCTTACAGTTGATTTTGAGTCTATTTCACACCCTTCTTATTTGCATTAGAGCAAATTTCTACAGCTTGTAATTGGTAATAATATTTTGATGTTTATACTTTGGTTTCAATAATTTGGAGTTTGGTTTCAGTCTGTTTTGAAAGTGTATCAATCCTTTAGAGTGGATGTACTATAATACAAAGGTTCAGTTGCACTATTAAATTCACACAAGCACACCAAAAGTCAACATATCTCTGAATTATTTATCTTAAATACTAGGCAGGTTGTTTGGTTTGAGGCAACAGGTTTTTGGACTAAAATAATGCTCCCAAGGGGGCAAAGTTATAATAGCAGCTTCATTATTGGGGTTGGACTTTAGTAAGACATCAGTAGACTCACAAATGAGAAATATAAAGGACTTTTTAGACAAACATTTGAATCCTTGGCTGAAAATGAAATATTTCTTGGGAGCCTAGCTGGTTTGGAGTCTGTTTCACGCCCATTGTCTTATTTGCATTAGAGCAAATTTCTATAGAGGGTAAAATACAAAGAATATTCTGCATTGGTTTTTATATTTGAATTGGCATATAATATAGACTATGAGAACTGTAGCATCCTAATCAAACCTTGCCATATAAATGTCTAATGTAGATTGTAGTGTATAATGCCTTTAGAGTTTACAAGAGTTTGAATAGGATGTGGAGAGTTATGTTTCTGTACTAAATTCAAGCAGGGTGCTATCAGAAAGATTTTTAAAATTATGATTACACTCATGAGCTGGTGGTCTTTCCTCTCAACATGCCCAAAGATTTATTTATTTTTTATAAGTACCTCACAAGTGAATTAAAATTAATAAGACATGTATATATGGTGGTGGCTATCTTAGTTAGTTCGATTTAATAGAGTTGAACAACTTACTGCTGGTACTCAAATGGTTTTTGTAAAGACAATCTTATATTGATGATGTTGGAAATTCTATGCTAGCATATACTTGGTCCCATTTCCAGATATTTTAATGATTCTCTAGGACCTACAGGAATTCGAAAATCAATGTTGAAGGGCTGACTTTATCCCCTTGCTCTGTTTTTGCACCAGGTAAAAAAACCATGCATTGCTAGAGATGACTTGGTTGTGCTAGCCGAGATCCTAGTAATAAAGATAGAATATGTGCAGACACTTATAGGAATTGTAGGATTGCTGGCATGTTGAAATAGCAAGTATTCATGTATGGTGGGAAAATGCAAGAAACTTACTAATGAATTTGAATCTTGTTCCTGAATTACTTACTATATACATGCAGTATGACAAGCACTAAGTTTATAACTACTCTATACGTAAATTCCTTGACTTGGACAAGTGTTATTATTAGTCATTGGATGCTCAACATAACCTTTATATCAGGAATTAGTGCGTGTAGGATAAAAAAGTGCATCATTATAACAAATGTCATACAAGAAGAAAATATGGACAAAAATGATAATTTAGTGAAAACCCAATAAAGTTTTGAGAGATACATTGAACAATTTGATCAAGCTTTTTTTTTTTTTTTTAATATGAAAGTGAGAAACATACCAGTGAAAACCCAATAGGCCCGTTGCCACATGCATAGGAAAAATGCCCCAAATTGATGCTCTTCAAATTTGAGCTTTGCTGCTACGGTTTGCTGCAAATGGACAAGAACGATGATCAGTAGTTAGTGCAAAATTAAATGGATTTAAAATGAAAATATTTGTTTATAGCGTCCAGCTTTTACACAATTTCTTTCTAGATTTACCACGAATCCATTGTGGCAACAATGTCCACAGATCAGATGATCCTAATCCCTGCGGGGAATTGCTCGACGGAATGTACATGGGCGAAATCCAAATTTTCCACCAACAATGTTTGACAATCAGCAGTGATTACAAACCGCCACAAAATTCCCCCACAAATATAGAATCGTCGGAAGTTATGTTCTTCACGATGGAATCAACCATCAGAAAACAGGGTTGTTTGCGACGAATGGCTCCCGCTGCTGGTACGGAGCTGTTTCCGACGATTCAATTCCACAGGGGAACAACTGTTGTTTGCGACGGTTTTCACAACCAGATGAACTCTGTTTACGGTAGACGGCTGAGGTGCTATTCCTGGCATCTCAATCGCCATGAAAACAGGGTGAAATTTGCGGCGTTACCGTTACGGCGGTTCACAGAGCAACTATGACGCTTTTACACTGGTGATTTGTCGACGATCGTAAACCGTGGCGCACGAATTTTTCCCACGATTTTTTTGCTTTACACAGAGGTTGGATTGCGCAGGAGAAGGGGACTTTTCTTGTAGTGTCATTTTCTTAATCATCGAGGAAAAAATTAAAATATCCGATCGTCAATTTGAGAGACACAATCATAAGGCAAAGTATCATTTTCCTGGAACTTTACAAGTCTTCTTGGGTTTTCTTCTATGTAAGCTTTACTGTTACGTAAAGGCATCATTGATATTCCAAGAAAGCCCTATTGGCAAGAAAGAAAGGACAGAGAATATAACCAAATTAATTGAATTTACTAATATGGAGCGGTAAGTTTCGAATAATCCTGTAACAATACTCTTTTATCTTTCTAATTAAATATCAAGAGATAGTGGTGATAGTTTATAATAATACTCTTTTAACATTTTAAATTATTATTATAATTTCACGTGCAATTCATATACCTAAATAAACTATGTGATAGTAGGTAAGTCTACAAACACGTGATAATGTAAGTCTATAAACACATAATAATGCATTTTTTTTTCTCACAGACCCCACAGCCTCCCCGTCCATTTTCTTTTTTTCTTTTTCTCCACCCTTTTTTTCTTCCCCAGGGCCCCATCCCTTTTCGTTTTCCCACACCCCTTTTCTCCCCCCCTCTCTCGAGACTATTACCCCTATCTCCCTTACCTCTCTAAATCCTTTGTATATCTCTACCCATTCAAAGGTTATTTGAGGGTACATATTAAATTACGTTTGAGGATAAATATCAAAATCTTATTTTAGCTTTTTCTTAAATGTAATTTTTAACTTATTTAAAATTAAAAAGTATTTTAATATACAACACTCAATCAATGTAATTTTATCATTAAAAAGCTTTTAAAGTTATTCAAACACTTATTAAGATTCCTAACTCAACCTCAAACAATCCCTTGAAACATTTAGTTTAGTTCAATTAACAGATACAATAAATTAGAATATTTGGCTAAGCTTTGCATCAACCAAGTGTTATCATTTTATTTCAATCATTCTACACCATAATTGGCTCATTGTACTATTATTTTTTATACGAAGTTTTCACTTTATAGGATTTTAGATTTATACGGTATCTGTCACATTATAGGGTTCTTTCTTTAAATAAAAAGTATATTCATTTAGGGGGCATGATATTTAATATAGGCTTCGTTTAGTAGGAACCTAAGATGGTTTGGATTTACTTATACATATAAGGGGCTCAGTGTCAGAGATATGAAAGAATTATATAAAAATAAATTTATAAAATGATGTCATTTTATGTGATTTGTTATATTTATTTTACGATAAAATAAATTTACAATTTAACATAAGATATTAAATTATGTCATTTATTAATTTATTTTTATGTAATCCTTTTAAAACTAAATTTTTTTCTATTTTTATTTCAAGCTCTTATTCGTCAACGAAAGCCGTTTCACATAGCAAAGATGTCATGACCTGGCCGATTACACACCCATGGGCCATGACCCAAGCATAACCATTGTCCTTTCCCAACCCATCCTGATTTTATTAAAGAAAAAACTCCAGAACTATGTTGTTCTGGAACTTACCCTAAAACCCAATTTTCTTTTCTTTTTCTTACCTCTATTTCTTCATCCCATCCACCGTCTCCTACATCCAGCGCCCCTAACTCTCTGCAAAACACCTACACGCGTCTCCCTCTCTTACTCTTCATGCTCATCCCTCTCTCTTTTAGTCGCCCTCTCTCCACATAGGTAAGCCTCTCTGACCACCGCTCTCCCTTCCTCAACCTAGGGGTGGGCAACGGGGCCCCGCACCCCGCTACCCCGCCCTGCATCTAGTCCCCCTAGCGGGGGCGGGGGGCGGGGAGGGCCCAACCCCGCCCCGCATTTCCCCCACCCCGCTCCCTACATATATATTATATATAAAAACATAAATATTTATATATATTCAAAAGCATAAATATATGTTTATATATATAAATATAAATATATTTTTATATTTTACAAATTGTGTATATATAAATATATATATTACAATTTGTTAGACTGGTTTACAAAGTATGCATTAACAAATTTAAAAACTATATAGTTTAAAACTACTATACTACAACTTACATAAAATATGCACTAGCAAATTTAAAAACTACATAATTTTTAAATTATAATCATATTTACAAAATTTAAATTTACAATTTGGATCTAAAAATATATTTTTGATCACTTTTGGATCTAGAAATAATTTTTAAATATAAAAAAAATAGGAGTTTTTTAAAGGGAAAATGAGGCGGGGCTGGGTACCCCGCGCCCGGGATGCGAGGGCGAGAGACGGATGGGAAAATCCCACCCCCACACCATGTGGGGCGGGGTGCGGGGAGGGGGCTATCCCACACCGTATGGTGTGGGCAGCACCCCTACCTCGGCCTTTTCCTCTCTCTCTCGTTGCTGCCTACCTCGCTCTCTCTCCCTGAAATTCTCAGCCACCGCTCACCACTGGGCTACCGCCAACAATGCTGCCCACACTGCCGCTCGCCACTCAACCCTCTTTAGCCTTGCCCGGGCCAAAGCCACCACACACCTCACGCCACTCCAGCCCATCCTCAACTGTCCCCTCCGTCATCTGTTGCAGCGCCCCACCACAGGTAAATCTCCGTCCATGCCTGCTCTCTCTCTTTCCATCACTCTCTCCCCTCCTCGGTCTCTCATGCCATTTCCTCCTTCTGTCACTCGCTCTCTCATCTCTACAGGTCTAATACGAGGCTTGGTAAAAACGTACACAAAGCAGGGGTAAAATTGGAAAAAAAATGTTAGACAAAAATATTGTAGAACCCGCATTCGCATTTATATATATAGTAGATCTATTTGGTCCTGCTGCTCACATGCCATTTCATCTCTATTTTGTAAGCACTAGGAAACTTCGTGAGCAAGACTTGAGAGAGTGAGTGAGAGAGAGATCCGTTTATATATATTACATAAAAATCTCAAATAAACAAATACTTTATAAAATAATAAGTCTTACTAATGAAAAATAATTTTATTATGCCTTTTTTAAATGAGATTATTTTTTTACAAAGACTTGTATAGCATTCATTTATTTAAAATTCGTACAAATCATTTCTCAATTTATTTATGAGCTAACTTTTGTAGTCCAAGTATACCTCTCTCTTTAGGATCTAGATCTTACTAAGGAGGACCCCATTTTGCAGCTCATATTTGCCAACTATCAATAAAAATGATTTTTCTTTTTCAATCGGATATCACAACCATAAAAAAGTCATTTCCCTTTAAAAAAACTCAAAAAATTAAAAAATTATTTTTTATTTATCCATCGTTTGTCAAATGTGATGCTAACTATCATTTCTTTTAATTGGGTTAATTTCAAAATCAATCCGTAGATTTTCACAAATTAAAAATCTAAGAATCTTTTTAAAATAATCTGAAAATGAAAAAAACTAATTGGGCAATTAATCCCTTTTCTATATCTACATCTATATCACATTCGTATGCTGGTTTGGATTTAGATATGAGATGAGATGATTTCAGATGAAATTAAATAAAATATTATTATAATATTATTTTTTAATATTATTATTATTTTAGAATTTGAAAATGTTGAATTGAGATTTGAAAATGTTGAATTGTTTATTATATTTTATGTAAGAATTTGTAAAAGTTATAATGACGAAATGAAATAAAATAAAACGCTTTCTGAATCCAAATGGGATAAAGATAAGAAGTGAAAGAAATCAAGTGACCCTCTTAGCACCACCTAAAACATCTCATGCCAACCCTAGAGATAAAGTACATCACTCTTCCGCCTCTCCCCTACTTATAAATTTTTAACTTTAATAATGCTGACCCAAAAACAATTTTCAAAGACTTTATATCCACAAGAGTTTATTAGAATTTTGTACCAACTGATGCATACTGCTTTAATCATTCATCAGGGTCCCATACTATATCATGACCAGCAATACAAAATTAAAATCACTAAATTTATCATTAACTAATCAAAACACAAAAGGTTATAACCCTTAAATGAATATAAATGTTCATGCATACTGAGCTTGTTTATGCAAGTATACATTTTCTATCAAATGTCTAAATGAATTGATTGAATCTTTAGCAATTAAGATTTGGCAAGGAACATTGAATAGCTTAATACTTTATCTACTAATTTCCTTTTTCTTTTTGGATTCTCAATTCATAAATACCTGAACTGGTTATGAGCACCAGTGTTCTCGAATATCATGCGAGCAACACTAAACCTAGTTACAAAATAGGGAGCTAGAAAGTGATAGAAGAAAGTCATTAAAGCAAGCTCCATTAAGTACATAAGAGGATGCCCAAAGAAATAAAGAATGGAAGAAGAAACTTCTTAGCAGATCCAGAGAATGCTCATTATCTTCACAACTTCGACCATTCCTTTGAATCCATAAACACCACATGATAAATTGAGGAGTCATCCTCCATACATTGGCAAAGACGTAAGGCCAATATGTGAATTGGCCTTACATCTTTGCCAACATGCAAACAAATTGACCACCCTATTGGGCATTACCCAAGCAATGCTTGTTCTATTAAAGAACTCCACCCATAACATCCCTGCTACCTCATAATGAAGTAAAAGATAATCTACCGACTCTCCAATCTTCTTACACATATAACACCAGTCTATTACGAAGAGACAACTCCTTTATCAAATTATCCAAGGTCAAAAATTTCCAAGAGATGTTGTCCAGCCAAAGAAAGTAATCTTAGGCAGCACCTTACTTTTCTAGTTACACTTCCAAGGGAACAAAGTATGTTTTTGACTTGACAAAACCTTGTATAATGGTCATATAGTAAACTACCTACTCCTTGTCTTCATCCAGAGCATCGTGTCCACCACATTATTACCAAAATTCAAGGAATACAATAAACTGTAAAAGCATAAATAATTCCAATTTCTCAATCATGAGTAGCTCTACTAAAATAAGTATTCCAATGTGGGGAACTACTAGAACAATCCAGCAACTCAAACACTGAAGCCTCCTGATTAAGAACCAACCGAAAGAGAGAGGGAAACATGGTCTTGAGGGCTGAATCACCACACCAAAATTCAGGCAAAAAACTGACCCTAGATCCATCACCAACTGCGAAACTAATAAAACAAGCAAAAGCCTCCCATCCATTTCTAATATTCTTCCACAAATCGACACCATGCACACTTCTCACTTCATTAGAACACCAACTCCCTTGCAAAATCCCATACTTCATGATCTCAATAACAATCTTCCATAAGGACTCCCCTTCTAGATGGTACCTCTATAACCATTTTGCAAGAAGTGCCTTGTTAAAAATCAAACAAACAAATCATACATAAACCTAAATAGTTAACAAAAAATAATTAACAGTATAAATCCACAATACCAAACCAATTATAGAATGACAATCAATAAAAGTTATCAGTCACACCAAAGAATCTTTCCAGAATACAAAAAACTGTTAATTTTTTCCCTCAAAATACCTGACGAGTCTTGCTTTTGACTAGTGTAAAATATATATTTTTTACTAAGCTTGTTAAACTGATGTTTGAACCAGCCGCCTTTCTAATTCATTCATCTGGTTTAGTTTTTAAAACATTGGGCATGTAGTGTGCCTTCCCACATGATGCTCGACAGCTGGAGCACCTAAGAAGCAATCCAAAACAAAGCAAGCCTTGGCAGTCTACTTAACGAAATATGCAACTGGTCTTTATCCTTGTGTTTAGGGGCATCATCACTATTTTTAGTTTTCTACTATTTTCGTATATGGCTTATCTTCTTATGAAATATGCAACTAACTTGTAATGATTAACAAGTTGGGAGTTTTATAGGAGTAAATATACTGCAATGAAAGACTAAAATATTAGGTTGCAAAAGGCCAGTAGATATAGCCTATTATGAATGACTACAGGTAGTCAACTGTCATGTATTATATAAAATTTCATATTAACACCATAGGACTTCTTCTTTAAACTTTTAAAATAAGATCCAAGATTAATTCAATGCATAAGTAGGAGATCATGGGCCAATGTCACATGGGCAGCCCACAAATAAAGTAATAAAAAATGAAATACCTAAAATTACAATATGCACACGAGAAAGTCTATCCACATTTGGTTAGTTAAGATAAGATTCATACTCCTTTGTCATGTGGTGCATTGGGGTTTCGGAAGTTGAGTGTTTTTAATAAAGCATTGCTAGGATAGTGGTTGTGGAGGTAACATCAAGAGTATGATTCTTTGTGGAGAGCTGTGATTGATTCTAAATATGGGAGTGCTTGAGGAGGGGGGTGGAGTTTGAATGAGGCAAGAGGTACTTATGGTGTGGGGGTGTGGAAACATATTACAAGAGGTTGGGATGCTTTTCTTAAACATGTTATTTTTTGTGGTTGGCGACAGCTCTAGAATTCATTTTTGGAATGATTCGTGGTGTGGTGGTAGGGCTCTTTGTGCTATTGTTCCAGATATATTTCGTATTTCTCAGAACCCGAATGCTTCTTTGGCTGACTTTTTGGATTGTCATAGATGAGTTCTATGCTCTAGAGTTGTGAATGATTGGGAAATGGGAGCTATTTTTGGATTGTTTGGTTTATTGTATGCTACTTAGCTTGGGAAGGATTTGAGGGATAAAATGGTCTGGATGCTTATTGGTAACAAGAAGTTTTCAGTTCGTTCTTGGTATAAGATGTTGTGTAGGCCAAATGGTGTTGACTCTTTTCCATGGAAGAGTATTTGGAAGAGTAAAGTGCCTTCTAAGGTTGCGTTCTTTGGCTGGTCTACTTCTTTAGGTAAGATTTTGACTTTGGATAATCTCAGGAAGCGTTGATTAATTGGTTTGAATTGGTGTTTTCTATGCAAGAGATCTGGTGAATCCGTGGATCATCTATTAGTACATTGTGATGTGACCAGGTTGTTATGGTATAAAGTGTTCAATAGGTGTGATTTGGCTTAAGTGATGCCTAGGTGGGTGGTGAACCTTTTTGCTTGCTGGAGAGGTTTAAGGGGCAATGTGTGAATTGTTTCTGTTTGGATTATGATCTCTTGATGCCTTGTATGGTGTATTTGGATTGAGAGGAATGGTCGATACCTTGAAGATATATAAGGGATACTCGGTCGAGGAACTTAGATGTTTCTTCTTTAATTCCTTATTTCAATGGGCCTTGACTATTGTATTTAATCGAACTAGTGTCCATGATTTTGTTGTTTTTTTTTTCTAGCTCCTTACTTGTAATAAGTTCAGTTTTTGTATACTTCTTGTGTACTTGGCTTTGCCTTGTTACTTGTCTCAACAAAATAAAATAAAAAGTCTATCCTCACATGCTCCCCCATGCATACACAAGTATTGATACAATGGTAGAAAGATTTTCTTTTGATCTTAATAAATGATTTCGTTAAAGAATTATAATACAAAGGTGTCTAATTTAATACTTCAGGATTTCTTCTTCATTGAGGAAATTATCGGTTTGGTTACCGGATATAGATGAGATGGTTTTCATCTTTTCTATACCGTACAATAGTTTTCCCTATCCAAACACACTATATTTCATGTCTAAATTTTAAATATATTCACTTAAATAAATAGTAATTAATAGTAAAAACTGACAGTAAACAGTGCATGAATAGTGAACAACTAATATGAACAGTAAATGAACAGTGCACAATTGGGTTCTCTATAAATTAGTGGGACCCATGCCTTTTTCAAATCCCAAAAATTAAAAACTATCTCAACTTGTCTCACTATCCAAACACATTTTTTTTACAAACTATTTCATCTCATTTTAACTAAAAAATTTTAAAACTATTCAAAATATCTCATATCATCTCATCTGAACTATGTATTTAAACGAGACCTAAGTTTTTCTAAATAACATCGAAACAACTAGAATGCAAGACTAATAAAAACACCATAAATGTAATTGACAGAATTGAAACCTTTCACAAAAAATTAAAATCAGGGCCAAGAGTCACAATGCCTCACCATGTATAAACTGAAAAGTATTTATCAAAATAGTTCTTCTAGGCAAAGTTTTGAATATCGTGCCGAAAGCCGTATTAGTCAAGACACTAGAAAGAAATATTTTGGTACCGGTATTGTTTCGTGTACCGTTTTGGAATTGTCGATCTATGAATAAATTATAGATAAAAATATATATAAATTATATTCTAAAATAATAGTCTAGATATGAATAAATTATATATAAAAAGATATATATATATAAATTATAAATAGACTGATATGAATTTGAAGTTAAAAAATGAGCTTGCAGTTCGAAAAAATTGAGAAAAAAAAAAAGTAAAGGCTGAAATACCGGCCGGTACGATTTGAAATATAGGTTGGTACAAGCTGAAATATCGGCCAGTACGGTCGATATTTGGGGCGACAAAATAGGTGTAATACTTATACCGGACCAGTGGCCAGTACGGAATATACCGACCGATATGGTATAATATTTAAAACAATGCTTCTAGGTCCCAGCCATCACTGACTTGGAGCTTTTCATTTTTTTATTAAAAGAAGTTCAAGTTTTGAATTAAATAACAACTCTTTCTCTTGCAATATCATTTGTCTTTTAATTTCATAACAGATATAAGATTATAAAATTTAATATTATATTAATTAATAATTTATTATATAATACAAAACTATCTTATATATAATTATATATTATATATAAATTATATACAATATAACAAAAAGAAAACCTTGCAGCAGGTCCTAACCAATATTCTCCCATCAACAGCAACGAATGGTAGGTTGCCACGTAGACTCCACATGAACCCAATGGCCATCGGAGCTCCTTAAGTCACACACACACACACACTCTCTCTCTCTCTCTCTCTCTCTCTCTCTGAGACAAGCTTTTAGATCTCCACCGTAAGTCACCCTCCCTCCTCCATAAACCCCCCAAATGGTAACCCTCCCTCCCTTGACTCATGAGCAGGAAGTTCAACGTATTTGACAATGAAATCTTTGCTGGCATAATAAATGTGATCCAAAACCGTTTATGTTTCTCTCAAGATTTTATAGAGATTATGAAGGATGTTGATCAGAGAAGTACTAAATGCAGACCCTCTGCTCGTAGGTACATCTAAATCTTCATTTTCATGTGCTTCCAAAAAATATAATTATGAATTATCCACAAACAAAACAACCCAGATGCAATTAGAAAAGAATATGATTATTATACCTTCAAACATGAGCAAAATTATACCAAAAGCATCTCAAAGTGATGAAGTCATCTCAAAGTGATGAAGTCAACGTGCTTAAGGAGTTCAAAAAATCCAAAGACAAGAAAAAAAAAACAAAATTATAATCACTGGGCTACTGCTGGTTTTTCCTTCTTCATTTTTGGCTAAGAGACAATTTATTTCAAGGAAATCAGCTTCAGGATTTTAAGTTCAGAACTGCTTCCAAGCGATCGGTCCAATTTTCCTCAAATAACAACCTTCCACTTACATGCTGCCACCTCAGAAATTACACCAAAAGCAAGTTACACTCGTTCACATGGGAAAGAAAAGGCAAACAAATTAAGGAGATGGAGGGTGCTATGAAGAGAAAGATACGTAACGAAGACGAAACCAAGAAGAAGAATTATCAGGAAGAGAAGAAATCCATAGAATCGAAGAGAGACGGACAGAGATTTTGGTATTTGGGTTCGACGAGGTGGCGACCACAAACGCTAACGAAGGAGGAGAGATGCACAACAATCACCTTCAAGTATTTCTTTCGTCGCTCTTTTCGAGCTTTTGGAGGACTCTTTGGCTATAATTCTCAAGAACAAGACATGGCATCGAGAGCTGTTGTCCCTCTTCAAAAGCCCAGAGGTGGAGTGAAGAAGCATGCACTAGCAGAATGAAGGACTAGGTGGGTTCTCCAAGATATTGATAATCTCATAGTGACTAATGTACAAACAGCCGCAGAGAAAAACAAGAAACTAATCACAGAAGGTGTAGATGTCGTTGCTAGTAATGCCAAAATAATCAACGAACTTAGTTCTCCATAAGGCCTTCAATCCAAAAATGAGCATGAAACCACAAAAAAGTAACAATGCACCAACAGAAAATTTTGCTCAATCATACTGCAAGCCTCTATTTTTCACACCCAAAAACAAAGCAACAAACTCTTCCACACCTTTTTCCTCAGCCACAAATGACGCCAACCCCAACATATTTAGAACATAAAAAACTTTCATGGATTCACTCCCCAAGTGCAATTCATCTGCTCCAAGAGTCCAGAAAGCACCCAAAAAATCAAAACATGATTATAATAATAAGAAAAAGAAAAACAAAAGTGAAACTATAAAGATCTGCTACTTCTATATGATATAGGGTCTAGCCTAGAGCAAAATAAATTACTTATATAGCATTTAGATCTTCATGCTTTGGGGAGGGGAAAATCATTGCCTATTAAAAAGATCAAATCTGTTTTCTTCCTCTCAATCCGATCTTCAAGTTCCAAAAGCATCAATCTTCTCCATATGTAGAGCAAGAAACAGGTGCACCTGCTTTAGCATTCTTCAGATCGTAAGAAGTGTGAGGGGGTCAAGCTCTAGGTTTCAGAGGGCACGGGGAGAAGATTTAGGGAGTTTTGTGGGTTCCATCCATCGCGGCTCAGGGGGTTGACGTTCATCCGTCGTAGATCTTGGGGTCAAGCTCCGTCGTGGCTCCACAGGGTGGAGTGTCACGGCTCCGACAGGGTGGATGTTCTGGGTTTGGTGGAAGATGAATAGGGCAGAAGATTTGGGGGTTGAGCGTGGGTGTAGTGTAAAGGGAGGGCATTCCAATTTGATGTAGTGCTCCCACAACATTGTTGTGATAGGAAGCCTAGGTGTCACTATATTATTGGTGGGCTGTTATTTGGATAAAATAAGCCCGACCGGTTCTAAGGATTTCTCTTTTGATTTTTATCCACCAACTAGGTCTATTTTTCTTGTATATACTTGGGCTATGCCTATCGGTCTGATTTGGAGCTCCTCCATTGGGCTATGCCTATTTTTCTTAGCTCTCTCGCATTCAGTTCTCAACCTTCTCATAGGGTTGGCATTTCCACATCATTTAGCTAAATTCCGTTAATAAATTAACTAAAGTACTATTAGTGGCATTTAAATAAATGTCACCTAATTAGATGATGAGCCGGCAACATACTAGTGGCGACCTTAAGATAATAACTGTTAAATTAGGTCATTGGCGGCATTTAGATAAATGCTATTAAATTATTCAATGTGCCGCCGCCAATATACTATTAGTGACATTTAAATAAATGCCGCCAATTTATATGATCGGTCGGCTAATAACTAGTAGCGGCATTTACCGTAACGCCATTATTTTAGAAAGTAGCGGCGGTCAAATAAATGTCGTTAACAAATTCAATGTGCCGCCACCAATGTACTATTAGTGGTATTTAAATAAATGCTGCCAATTTATATGATGCGTAAGCAATGTAGTAGTAGTGGCGTTTATGGTAATGCCGCTAGTATATGCCAAGGATGGCAACGATAAAATGGCGGCATTTCAAGAAACGCTGTTAATGTAGGTACTATGGTGGCGTTTCAAAAAATGCCGCTAAATTCATACAAACGCCACTAATGAGATTTACAAATACCGGCATTTGCGCAAAAGCCGGAACAATGAAAATAGCAACTCTCCATTACTGACTGACGGTTACGCTGTTAGAAAAATGCCGCGAATTAATTAGCGGCATTTTTTTAGATAGTTGATGGCGTATAACCAACGTCGCCAAATTTACTTTTTTTTTTGTAGTGATTGTGAGATGCAAACCCTTACTCTCTATCATATATATCCATAGTCGACTCTTCCGCTAGCAACCTAGGCAGCTGCTATGGCCCCTAGTGAAAGAAAGCTTCCAAATAAAATCTTCCGATCTTTCTTAAGGGAAAAAAGGTCACAGTTAGGAGAAATTGATTAAGGTGCCGTCTGGATAGTGAGTTGGGATAAAGTTAAAAATTAAATAATATATTGTTAGAGTATTATTTTTTAATATTATCATTATTTTAAAATTTGAAAAAATTGAGTTTTTTTATTATATTTTGTGTGAAAATTTTAAAAAATTATAATAATAAGATGAGATTAAATGATATAAGATACTTCTTATATCAAAACTGGGCCTAAGTCAATGGGAGAATATCCAATTTGAAGGGATCTTATGTAATTGATAATATCTTTAATTAATTTTTTTATATTTCTCTCCTTTCTTCTAAACGCTAATATTTTCCTGCTATATATCTTCCTGTTGCGTGGATCTTTTTTTATTGAGATCTCACAATCGATCTTAGCAAAAAAGTACTCAGGTAAGCCAATATTAGCATTATTGTTTTTTTTTTCACCCCCACTTTTCTTTAAAAATAATAATTTGAAGAAAATTATCATGTGCTTTTTTTTTTTTTGGTATGTGTATCTTTTATGATTATATTTCTAAATAAATATGTTATTGTTAGAATTATTTTTCATAATTATATTATGTTGGGATTTTCTTGACGATGAAGAAACTTTTTCTCTTATTCATCTGTTTTTCATTTCTATTGTTGGAGTTGAGATATAAAATATTATTCCAAGTCCCCATTGATTCTCTTCATAATAATCATTTTACATACTATATATATCATAATATCACTGTAAGGTTGATTTTTTCTTTTATCAATTTAATATAAAATATAAATAAAAAATGTATTTTTGAACGGTTTTCGTATAATTCTTTGAAGAGGTAAGAACCCATTATAACTGCTTCTAAAAAGCCATTTGCAAAATCAAATTTAATAAAATCCTACCTAGATCAACATTAATGTACTCTCAACGTACAGATCAGAAGGTGTATAAAATCTTAATTATTCTTTTCTTTGTAAAAACGATAGAAATGATATTTAAATAATAATATAATTATAATTATAATTAAAAATTAAATTTATTTAGAAAGTTGCTTATAACTTCTCCAAAAGAAAGAAAGAGAAATTAATAGCAAAGATGGAGTTGGTGGGGTTCATGGCGAACCGGTTCTTGGCGGCATCATCGATGAAGTGCTGCATATCAGTGAATGCAACACACGATGGCGTCGTTCTATTTGTTGAATATTTTAACATGAACACTAATAATTGAATCTTCGATTTTCTATGATCCACAATAATAAAACAATAATAAATAAATACGTACCTTTCATTATATATTTGATAAAGAATCTGACCTGACTATAAGAGAAGGATTACCCTAACAACTTTACGTCCAACTATCTCCCGATGGTTAGAAACACAATAATATTGTAGGTGTGAACCTTTTAACCCCTCAGTGCTATTTATAGATTTCCGGCAATCATGAAATCTAGAGACTTTGTGTCCTACTATGATTGGATATAGAGGTATTCTAGTCCCACTATAACTCAATAAATTAAGTGCTAAGATTGAGCTAATCTAAACCCATTAGATATGGGTGTGTGGGACATAGAGTTTAAATAAAACTCTTACATTCTCCCACTTGGCCCATACACCCATAAAATAACATTTTCCGTTCATGGGTTTATTATTGGAAATTAATCATGTTGCGCAAATTCATTTCCAGAAAACTTTCTTAACTCAAAATATATTATATGAGTTCCGTAATATCAATGTCAAATCAACTACTAATGCGAGTCATGGCGGTCCTCTGTTATATAACAAACAAATTCTCTTCCATGTACCACAACACCAATAACTAATTTAACACGATCTTTAATTGAGACAATTAAGGCTAATATCTTGATGCCTTGGGTTCGAGTTCATGTCTATTGTAGACATTATCTTGTCGTCATTCATCCACACCATTTAATGTACATACAAAGTGGAAAGATAAGAAAATAGAAACAACTATAATAGATATCTTTCAATATACAGTAACAAAATACTCAACATATCAATGATCTATATAACATGTTCACATTATGGGTATAAGCATTTGAACCCATCTTTTCAACATTTTTTTTTTAAATTATAATCATTAACACACTATTGATATGGACATATTTGTTTCTGTACTTTCTCCTTAACACTTGGGTATTTAAAATTTCATTAAATATTCATCATTCGGAGAAAAAATACTCTGAGGAATTCTTGCCATACATTCTTAGTGACTTGACTATAAGTCGACAATTCCAAGTCCTAAGATAAATTTTCTCAGTCAAATACTATAAACTGTGGCCTCAAAACATACCACAAACTCAGTCCCTAGTGCACATGAAGCAATAAAAGATTTGCCTAATACTTTTCCATAAATAACTCTACTAGATAGCAAAATACATAACCATAACTATATTTTCCATCATTAGAGTAATCCCATAAAATAGGGTTTGAATATCCAGTTACCTTAAGAGTATCAGTTCTTCTTAAGACAACAATATAGTCTTTAATTTCTTGCAATTAACCTTGCACTCTTTTCACAGATTTTGAGTCAAACATCCTTATGTTACTTTGGCAACAACCAAAGGTGTCGACTAAAAAACTGATATTCAACCTTAAAAAGCATTTAGAAAAATTTCTTTAATAATCTAATCAATTCGAGAATACAGTAAAATACTGAACATATCACATTTTATTCTTCATGCAAAGTCTTTCAAAACTTTATGCAACGATACTGAGACAATCTTAACAGTCATCGTCTAGGTATTAAAATTCAATCTCAATTACGAATGATGTCTCATTCATAAATTTCATTTAGATACATAACTTTAATATCATATTACTAACGATGACTCATACTTGCCAAAAAACCCATATACATGCATGACCATAAATACAAATATACTCCCACTGACCTACAAGTATATATATTAACAATAAATATTTTTCTTAAACCAAAGCAGTATTGGTATTATCAAATTTCGGATACCAATTTTTAAAAACTGTTATCTCTTCTAGGTAATCCTTTTATTCGTTTATTATAGACTTCAGATTTTTACTCTACAATTGTTTTCACATTCATTTGATGTAACTCTAATGAGTTACTAATGTCATAGTAATTCTTAATAAGTTCTTTTAGATTAAATAAAAAAAAAAATTCTCTAATCAATGCTCATTTATGAGTGAAATCCTTAATTACAAGTCTAACTTTATATCATTCAAAATTGCTCTTGAAGTCAAGATTTTGTCTCCAAAATCCATTTCCATTCGAATTTTCATATATTTCAGACAATTTAGATGAAATTGCAGACTTTACATTTATACATGGATTTCAATCACTCTTTTGTGCATCAATCTTTTATAGAATCACTTATTTCTATAATTTGTGAAAACATATGTAAACTTTTATTATTTCTATATCACATTCAAATTTTGAAGATACACTACATAACTTAACCAAATAGAAAATCAAGAAGATTGCATGAGGTTACCTGTTCTCTATGGCCAATTCTTCAGTGGCGTTTTTCTGATGAAATGAATGATCATTTGCTTGTTATTCCATATTATCATTAAGATAATCATAAAAGGAAACTACAAAAAATTTCAAAAGTGTGATAATGCACTTCACAGTAATCACATTTCTATTTTCCATACTCCTACTGATTTTGCCTACCATAAGAAATTTGATATTTCAATTTTCTCAAAATTCAAACCATAAGTATAAATAATACAACCTAGATCATTTAAATTCCTTAAGCAATCAACAATAATAATGTACCCAATAACTATTATAAGATTCAACAATCTTTATTTGAGTTATAAATTATTACTTTAATTTGACTACCCATACATGAATATGCCTTAAAACAATTCATAACTAAAAAGTAAATCATTAAGGCTAAAAACACAATATAAGTTCTAAACCATTATAGCCCAACTCTTAATATTTTTCATGACATTATTTCAATCCAATTCAATAATTTTCACATTTCTATCCAACTACAACTCCTCCCCATGAGAAGTACTACAAGAATTACTAATAGCTTGAGATTTTTCATGTAGCAGAATAGATACATTCATATCATGAAAATCATTTATAAAAATAATGAAATACTTATATTAAATATTATAGAGAAAAGGATTTACATGCATTTATATGCATTATCTCAATTGTGACGCCCCCAAATCCCCACGCCCGAACACGGAGAAATTGAGACGTCCGGATGGTGACAACCCGGGTCACCATCCCATCGACGGGTGCCGAGTGTGTGCAAGGCAACAGATGTGTACAGAGAAACACGCAGCGGATAACGAAAGTCAAGCTAAGTACCAGAATTTCTCTCAACGTAAAACAAGCTGTTTAAAACCTACGTACATAAAATATTACAAAACACGAATACAGTTTTAAACAAATATAAAGATAGCATCAGCAACCCGGCGGAGCCGCATCCTCGGGCTCAGCCTCCTCCTCTTCGTCCTCTAACTCTGCACCAAAAGCTACGGAACCACGAATGGTACCGCAGGTAAGTAAAACCCAAACACTACCAGATAAAAACACATAAAACTCATACAAGATGCATGAAACATGCCCAATGCACAAAGCCCACAAAAACCCAAGTTTTCCACACACGCCAAAAAACCCATTTGGCCCAAAAGCATATCCTTTCTAAAAAAACACGCCAAAAGTCACATTTGGCCGCCAAAAGTCCATTTGGCCCAATATCTCGCCGGAAGTCCATCCGGCCCAATATCTCGCCAGAAGTCCATCTGGCCCACGCCAAAAGTCCCATTTGGCCTCATAAACCATTATCCAATTTTAACCGTATGCACCATGACCTCCCCTAGGGGTCACCCGCACACCCTGGCTCCGGTGTCACACCGTAGAGTACCACCACGCATGTGACACCTAACGAGCGATGCCCAGTTCCGCGCCTCCCGCGCGTGCGTAGCCAAGCATCCTCTAGCCCTCGCCAGCGAAGGGCCACGGAGTCGGTGAGTAGGGCGATGCCCGGTTCCGCGCCCGGCGCGTTCGTAGCCAAGCATCCCCTAGCCCCGCTCCCGTCATCTCTCTCGACAACTCAGGGGACATCACTCAGTTTATTCCACTCCCGAGTGACCAGAGGAGCTCCACCGAGATAATAACCCATCCCGGCTTGGGCTCGTGATACACACGCACCCGTAAAACCACTCACGCCAATACACAGGCTTTTCACACGTGAACAAAAACACACATGCATGCACCATGAAATGCCAAATCAATGCATAATAAAATAACCAACCAACATAATCAATTAAACAGACAACTCCGTCCTCCATCCATCCGACCCCCGAAACTCCTCGGACTCAGTCCGGAATCAACAACCAACAACAGTAAAATATTTGAATGAGCAATATATATTAAAATCTGAAAATAGGGTTTGGAAAATACTTACAGCGCTATACAGAAATTTTAGAAAACAAGCGGCGTTGCAAGCGGCGGAAAAACAGCAACGTCACAGTGAAAATTCACTGTGGCCGTGGGTCTGAAAAATCCACTTTTGAACGGGGACAAACTAGGACACGAGATTGATGGGGGATGGTCAAGGGATGGTTGTGAAGCTAATGGAAGTGACGGACGGCCGTGGGTGGCGGCGGAATGGCCGGAAATGGCCAAAAAGAGCAAATCGGAAAACAAGCTCGTGGGAGCTGCTCCGGTGGTCGTTGGAGGCCGGAAATGGGTGGGTTAGGACGGCAAGGGACCGGTGATGAAGTGGTGAAGAAATGGTGGCCGGAGGTGGAGCGACGGCGGCGGATCGGAGTGAAATCCGTGGAGGCTTGTTGGGCTTTTTCCGGCCAAATGGCCAGCCGGTTGGGGGTGGTTTTCGGTGGGGAGGCGCACCGGAGGGAGGGGAAGAGAATGGGACCGGTGGGGGTCCGGTTGGTGGCCGGACGGCGTTGGGCTGGAGGAGAGAGAGGGACGACGCGGGGGAGAGGGAGGAGAGAGAGAGCTGGGGGGGAGCCGATCGGGGAGAGAGAAAAAGAGAGAAAAAAAGAAAAGAAAAGAAAAAAAAGAAAGAAGAAGAAAAAAAAAAGAAAAAGGAAAAAGAAAAAGAAAGGAAAAAGGGAAAAGATGTAGGGAAAAGATGAGGTCCAATCCTCATTTCGGGAAGCAAAACTAACCCGCCAAAAAGATTAAAAACCACAAAACAACTAAATAAAACACAACATCAAATAAACTAAATTAAATTGAAAATCAATTTTAAAAATGCGAATAAATTAAAATAAATAGCTAATATATTAATTAAAATAAAAACAAATATTTCAGCGAAAATACACTCAAAAACGGGTCATCACATCAATAAACTCTCTCTTCATTGTACCATCTTTTCTTGATACGTTTGATTTGAATTCCTTTTTTATAATTCAACACACATCCATAAATTAGAAAATCTAAATGCAGAAAATATTTTATTTACTAATCTCTATAACTTTTCTTGAAGATATTCTTCAAACTTTTATACTACAAATTATGTTTCAAATTCTATGCCATAAATTGTAAAATTTTTTCGTAAATAATTTTTCTTTTGGTTCCAGTACATATCTCATGAGTGATAAAAAAAAACTTAAAAGAAAAAAAAATTATTATGAAGGCATGACAAATACATCTTTATTGGAAAGGAAAAAAAAAACAAAAAAAAAACAAAAGAACCAACATAAGTGGCATATTGAAACAAATTGAAATTTGAACATTTGTACTCGAGTTTAATCTAAAAAAAATGAATAAACATGTATAAGATCTTATTCGAAACTTATCGGGTTTACCCTTCCCTTCGAATCACGTCTTATGCTTAGGACACTTAAACCTTCATGTGTCACTATTTCTTTCAAACTTCAATTGACACAATTCTTATATTTCCATTATAATCATTTTATTCATTTTCTAAAAAATACAAATTAGCAAAATGAATATATATCTAACTAACAACCATGCTACTAATTTGTTCATATCTCATTACTGTAATGAAAATAGCGCCTCTAAAGTAAACCATTATGTACAAAACTAAAAATTATTTAGTATGATATGTAGTACATAATTCAATATTCTTAAACATTGTACTTTTATGATCCTTATCACTATTTTCAATAATAATCGATGTTAAACTTAAAAATGATAAACCAGGGTCTAAAGCTCTTAGTGTAAATTTGACATGCTCATATTTCTTTACATTAGAGTCCATTCTATATATGAAACTTGTAATGATATTTATACACTTACTGCAAGAAAAACATTTTGATCACTTTAATGCTTTGAGTTCGACACTCATAAACAATAATAGAATTTAAATAATTATGGATGAACTAATAAAGTCATCGAGATCCCTCCCCTCCTTTGGGAGTGAATCCCAATGCACAGAATGTTTCCTCCAATTTTAATTTCAAATTTTAAACCATGCATTATCAAGAATTTAAACTATTATGAATGAATTAATAGTGTTATTGAGGTCCTTCATTTGGGAATGAGTCCCAACACACAAAGCATTCCCTCTAATTCTAAATTTTGTGGATGAACTAGCTGTATCATCAAAATTCTCATTTGGGAGTAAAGTCTAACACACAAAGTGTTCCCTCCAATATTAAATTATGTGGATGAAATAGCTGTATCATCAGAATTCTCCTTTGGGAGTAAACACTAACATACAAAGTGTTCCCTCTAATATTAAATTATGTAGATGAACTAGCTAAATCATCAGAATTCTCTTTTGAGACTAAACTCTAACATACAAAGTGTTCCCTCCAACCTTTCTTTAATAGATGAACTAGTAGTGTCATTAAAACCCTTCTTTGGGAGTAGATCTTAATACACAAAATTGTTCACTCCAACCTTAATTTGATGAATGAACTAGTAGTGTCATCAAGACCCTCATCTGGGAGTAGATCTTGACATACAAAATTATTTACTCCATCATATCCACCTTACTATGGAATTTATTGATTTTTCATCAAAATTTTAGAAAGTCTTGTAGCTTTAGGCAACCAATCTTTTCTTTAATTTTAATGTAAATCATTTGACCCATATTGAATAAACAAATATATATGGCATGATAATAAGAGCCAAAATAAACAATTCACACATGTATTTAATAAGAGAAAACCTTAGGATCGGTCGGGCTGTAAATGAGATAAAAACAGCCAGCCAATAAAAACCTAACACGTAAGCCTTCCACCGAGACCTTCGTAGACCTGCATTACATGTGAAAATTATTTGGGGCATTTGAAATCAAAAACACGAAATGGAGCAGGAGCTTTTTGTGGCTGATGAGTTGGTTTACACTCTCGGTATCGGTCGGATCACTCGATGGAGTGGTGGGAGGCGTTGTGGTGGAGATGGTGATGGCGGAGGAGACGGATAAGCTATCTTCGGACCATATGCTTTCACGGCGGAATGCAGCAGTGGCGAGGCGCTTGCCGGTCTGGAGGAGAGCCATGGCGTCCTCCATTAGCCCTAAATGGCAACAAGCTTGCCCCAGAACCAAGTACCTACATCAATGGCGTAGAGAGAGGAACTGAGTTAACGTGAACGAGTTTGCACTTAGGGAAACGACCGACTGAATCGCAACGAGATTTTGAAAATTGCAAAACTTCCTCTGATAAATTTGTCTTTTCTTCTACTTTAAATAGAAGAGTTGATTTTCTTTATGCCAAACGAGGCTGGTAAATTAAAGTGAATATTAATGGGTGACGAACGACGAGTTTCATGATGGCAGACGATTTCTCCCACTCGTCTTCTACACTTTCGGGGTCATGTTGAGCTGCAGACGGTGCTGAGAAGCATTGGTCCGTCCGCATTGTGCTGCAAGGCGTCCGTCGGCGTCGTGCTGAGATGGGGCATCCAAGAGAAGGGCTATGTGAGAAGGGAGGGCGTTCGGGAGAAGGGCTATGCGAGATGGGGCGTCCAGGAGAAGGCAGAAACAGACGAAAATAAGCTGATGAATTGATGATTCCCTGTGGTTGACCCTATTTGTCTAACATTGCTTTTTCCTACGTGAATGGAGGGCTATTTTTATCTCATTTACAGCCCGACCGGCGTGAAGCGTTTCTGATTTAATAATAATAACATGCATATTAATTTAATAAAATTTTCATACATGTACATAACAATAATAACATGTATACAAAACATTTAATAAAATTTAATACATGTATTTAAAAAAAATAACATACATTAAATTTAATTAAATGTAATTTATTTTTAAATAAATAAATAATATTTAAAATATAATATTATTTATATTCTGACCAGTCCAGGTTTGAACCGCTCCGGTTCAGTGACCTAGGTCGAAAACCGATTAAAAAAAAAGGCATCGGTCAAATCACAGGAGACAGGCTAGCCACATCACTATAACTTTCGAGCTGGCCCAGAGCCCACAGCCAGGCCCAGTGTCTATACGCTTTATTATCAAAAAATCAGTTTTAATGACTTGGGCTGGGACAAAGCCACAACCCGGCCCACAGACTAAAACCTTTACACAACAGGCAAAAAAAGGGTTGGACTGGGCCAAAGCTCACGGCACAGCCCGACCCTTTAGCTTTTAGGAAGAAAACCTAGGGTTTTCTTTTCTTTTCTTCTTCATATAGCGTCTCTTCCACACACAACGCCGCACCTCCTTTCAAGCTTCAACCGTCGCAGCCTTCAAATGTGCTACGAGTGTTGACGATGATGAGAGGACGACGTCCTTCTTCTGCCGCCGACCCCAAATCACTACTTCTCATCCCTTTTTTTTCTTTTTTCTTTTTTAATACCACGGAACCATTGAGGTAGTGAGTTCAACTCCTCCTCCCAGCGCCGACCTTCCCCTTCAGCCGATGGGAACCTTAAAATAGGTAGGGGCAGCGCCTAATTGGAACTTCAAAGCCCCTCTGTGCGGCTCCTTAAACCACCTCCTTTACTGCCACTTGTTGAGACACACAGTGCTCTACCCCACACCCAACGGATGCATAGTACACAAGCTGTATAACCACATAGCAGTGGCTCACATGGTTTTCACCATAACCCTTAACTTCCTCTGTTTCTTCGAAACAAACATCCCTCAACTTTCTCTTCCTCACATTGCAATACAGTGCAAAAGGAAAAGAAAATTTACAACAACTTCACAACAGAGGGAAAATAACACAAGTAAATGCACAGCACGAGAGAAATAAATATGCTTAAAACCAAAATGCATTATTGAGTGTCAATGCATCTTTCTTTGGAGGTTTGGGGGTAGAGATGAAAATTTTGAGTTTGAGATGAGACTTTAAAATATTATTTTTAGTATTATTATTGTTTTGAGATTTGAAAAAGTTGTATTGGGATTTAAAAAAGTTGAATTATTTATTATATTCTGTGTGGGAATTTGAAAAAGTTGTAATGATGAAATGAGAATTTTGAGTTTGAGATGAAATTTCTTTGCCCCCAAACCTGCCAAGTTACAGAATTGATGTTTAGAGCATCGCCCTAATTTTATGTGTCAAATCAAAAGCATAGCATATTCTATCTACCAGTATGATAAAATTACGTATGCATGCAAACATATATTCACAGTATATTTTATAGAAATCATAAAAAATCTATAAGCTGGCTCTAATACCACATGTTAAATATTTTAACATGAACATTAATAATTGGATCTTCGATTTTCTATGATCCACAATAATAAATAAATACTTATCTTTCTCTATCTATTTGATAGAGAATTTGACTATGTGATGCAGGGGGATCCAAGACAGATGATGCTGAGCTGTCAGATTGCACCTTGATGGCACTGAGATATCATGAGTTGGCAGATTAGCGCAAAGGTGGGAATTGATTGTGATATGTTCCTAATTGGGACCGTTTTGAGTACGTTTCAGTCTTTTGGCCATAACTTTAGCTATGGGCGTCGGAATCGAGCATAAGACCCCAATTCGGAAAGCTCTTTTCGGTGCGCACGCTGTCCACATCGAGCATGGCTCCATGTGCCCTTTTTTTTACCTCAAATTCTGTTGTTTTCCTCTCCGAATCATTAGTTTTAGTTATATTTTACTATTAATGGTAATATTTCGTTTGTCAATTAAGAAGTCATTTTAAACCTGATTCGGGCTAGAGTTTTTGCAGATTACTTATTTTATTTTGAATTTTAATTTGGAGTGATTTTCTGGATTTTGCTATTTTTGGTAAAATTCGGATAAACACGATTTTTCGCTATAACAGTCCGGCTTGTGGACTGATTTTGGACATTGCTTGATTTGATAATATTCAATTAAACCCTAGAGACTTTTCTATCTGTGTTTTTGGGCGATTTTCTCCTATTCTTCCCTGTGAATCATCTGTTGGAACTAGCCTGCAGAATAATCGCTATTCTGTCCAGCGTCACTATGAGAGAAGGATCACCTAGCAACTTTACCTCCAACTGTCTCCCGATGGCTAGAGGCACAATAATGTTGTAGGTGAGAACCCTTTAACCCCTCAGTACTATTTATAGATTTCCGGCCATCATGAAATCTAGAGACTTTGTGTCCCACTATGATTGGATATAGAGGTATTCTAGTCCCACTATAACTCAATAAATTAAGTGATAAGATTGAGCTAATCTAAACCCATTAGATATGGGTTTGTGGGACATAGAGTTTAAATAAAACTCTTACACTATTCCCTTGATCATTAACTATTGTCTCTACTCTATCATGTTGCCACACAACAATGCAGGAGTACATCGTCCCCAGGTCTATTCCTATCGCCGAACACAACATTCTTCTGTCGACCATTCTTGATGTCCAGATCAACAATAACAACTAAAGATTGATCAACTAGTACTAGGTCTATATATACTAAGAGGTAGAAGGAGATTGAAACCTTTTTATGGAGTTCGTTTCCAGCTTGCTTACGAATTGAGTATAGATCACGGACATGTGGCATGAACAAGTCAAGTATGAGCAACTCATTCATTGCAAATAGGGTGTATCCAGTTTGGTCTAGTTAATTTTTGATAAAATTTAATACCGAACCAACATGAACCGGTTTTGCATTTTCAAAAACTGATTTCACACTCATTACCCCCCTAAACCAATTCTCCCTATTTTACCGGTTCGGTCCAGTTTTCAGATTTTAATATACTATATACTATATTATATAATATAGTATATTATAATATATATAATATTATAGTGATAATATATTATAGTTATTATAATCTATAGTGATATGGTATTAGTATAACCATTGGTGTGCACTATATAGTATATAATATTAGTATAACTATTAATACAATAAACTATAGTGATATAAGATTTTAAAACTTAATATTATATTAATTAGTAATTTATCATATAATACAAAACTATTTTATATATAATTATATATTATATATAAAATTTATATATAATATAAAAAATTAAAATATATATATGAACCGGTCTGGTTTTAGAAAAAGAAAAACCTACACCGGACCAATTTTGACTTATTTTAAGAAAAATAAAACCGATACTGGACCAAACCAAACTCGGTACCATACCAAACCCAATCCGGTTTACCCGTTCTCCTTTTTTTTTTTTACACTCTTAGTTGCAAATAGTTTATCTGAAATGAAGATTCCATTCATTTTGATATGGTCCAATATTGAGGGAAAATACATAGCCAAATCATAGACGGCATTTAGACTACGAGTCCAACTCGTTTGTTCTTTTATATTTTAGATCGCTATCACCAGTTTAGATATAATTTAACAGTGGAAAAATATATATTTACATATATTTAACTTGTCAACATGGTTGAGGAAGGATTTGTAAAGTTAGAAGTTTCTTCTAACGACGTACTCTAGCTAGCGCCGGACACAGCCAATGTTTATAGGGAAATGTTGGTTGTCCCGGCCAGGTCAATGGTCCCGATACAATATATAACATATATATTTTATATATAGTGATAAAAAAAATTATTAATGATATTGTGAAGTTTTTAAAAATATTTAAGAATGTAAAAAAAAATGAATGAAAAAACAAATAAAAAAGGGCAAATAACCTCATGGGGAGAATTTGTGTTGATAAAAGGCGCATCTCCATCCATACCATCACCACTTTTGATTTTAGGATTGCCACCGTTTATCCAAATCATTCTTCCAATTTTTTTTATTCTAAATTTATATATATTTATTATTCCTACTTTTTCTTCCAAACTATAAACAATATCATAAAAATAATTTTTTTTTTTTTTTGTTAATGTGAGATAGATCATATTTTTATATCTTTCAATAATATTAAATAAAGTCATTTTTACTAAACATTTGTCCCGTACTTTGGTAACATAGATGAGATGAGATAAAAGTAGATCTAGAATAAAATATTATTTCTTAATATTATTATTTTTTATTTTGAAAAGTAATGAATTTTTATTTATATTTTTGTATTAGGAGTTTGAAAAAATTATAATAATTTGATAAGATAATATTGAGATATTTTGTGTAACCAAACAAGGCTTTTACTAATTTTTATTAGCAAACACACATTCCCACACTACTTTGTGTGATTTCAATTCCATAATAATTATATATTTCTAGATTTTTTTATTCCAAATTTAATTATTTATTTCAATTTCTTACTATTTCTTAAAATTTAATCGTTACAAAATATTACAATTGGAAAATACAAATTTTGACAAAAATTTTTATTATTCTTAAAAACGTAATAATTTTGAAAATATTATCGTACTTGTAAAAAAATTACTTAAGTTTTTTTTTTAAAATATTGGCTAGATAGTTATAGTTCAAAATACAAGAATAATGAATAGTTAAAATTGTAAAGAAAAATGAGAGAAAACATTATAAAGAAATAAGTGAGAATATTTTAATAGAACAGAAAAATAATAAAGAGCGAGATATACTAGATTCCAGAAAAATGAATAAAATTTAAGAAACTATGACTTTTAGCTAAAATTTAAAGAAAATTTGCTTTGCTTGGTCTAAGAATGCTCAAAATTTACAAAATCCGAGAATATATTTAACATTATTTTTTTAATAAAAAGTTAATATTATTATAATTGACAAGTTGGTATATAATTTTTTCTATAAAAACTAATAGATTTGTTGTCAAATCATAGATGCATCTGTCCAAACCAAAGTTTTGAATATCGTATCGGAGGTCGTACTGGTTAAGGTACCGGAATGAAATATTTCGGTACTGGTACCATTTCATGTACCGTTTCGAAATAATCGATATATAAATACATAATATATATAAATTATATTCCAAAATAATAGTTTATATATGAATAAATTATATATAAATACATATATATAAATTATAAATAGTCTAGTCTGAATTGGAGGTAAAAAAATGAGCTTGCAGTTTAAAGAAATAAAAAAAAACGTAAAGGCCGAAATACTAGCTGATATGGTCCGAAATATAGGCTAGTGCAGGCCGAAATATTGGCCAGTACATTCAGTATTTAGAACAGCACCAAACAAATGTAATAATTATATCGGACTAATGACCAGTACAGAATATAACAGACATATACAATACAATATTTAAAACACTCGTCCAAACACTCAAACAGGTTTGTTCAAGTCTTTTTATATTACAAATAAATAAGTCTTTATATATATATATATGGTGACGCCATTCCTTTCCGTTTTATAAGTTTTGAGAAATTTCGAAACAATCCTTTGCTCACACATGCAGATTGTGCGACTTCCCACCAAATTAATTAGTTAAATCCATACAGATAGATTATAGATATTTGACTTCTCAACATTGGTGGCGGCCTGCATCCACATTGGGTTGGCTACAAGAAAAATAAAATAACAATTCTAAAAAAGAGCTTTATTATTCATTATCTACCTACATTAAATATTATATTTATTTTATTTTTATTCTTTCTAAATTAATTGGTTTCTTTTAGTTGTTATCCATTCGCCACACATTAATTAGCAATCAAAAAAAATAAAGATAAAAAAAATTATGTGTAATATATAGTATTAAAGATGATAAGTAAAATTTTTCATATATTAAAGATTTAGGAGAGGAAATTGGAGCGGTCATGCAGCCAAGGTAAATTCTGCTTTAATAAATAATTACTGTGATTTGAAAAGCAAAGACATCTAGATCAAAAACGCTTTTTCCTAGTTTGTATGGCATGGCTCCTGATTTTGGTACCATACCTCACTATAGGGAGACATGAAAATAATAAGAAAAAAAATCACTGTAGTTTTTGCTCTTTCACAACATTTTGTCATCAACTTTAATTAATAGTGATACCCGCACCTCACAGACGGTGGCTACTGGCTCCGACCACAAATTCTGATGTCTTTAATGTGAAGCACCTAAGTCCTTGTTTTGTGGATTCTGATGACACTACTCTGAACTCGAGGACGAGTTCTTTCCAACCCGAGCCGACTGATGCAGGGGGATCCGAGACAGATGATGTTGAGCTATCAGATTGCACCTTGATGGCGCTGAGATACCATGAGTTGGCAGATCAGCGCAACAGCGGGAATTGATTGTGATATGTTCCTCATTGGGGCCGTTTTGAATGCGTTTCAGTCTTTTGGCCATAACTTTTGTGATGCCCCCAAATCCCCACGCCCGAACACAGGGAAATCGAGACGTCCAGATGGTGACAACCCGGGGTCACCATCCTATCGACGGGTGCCAAGTGTGTGCAAAGGCAACATATGTGCACGAAGAAACACGCAGCGGATAACGAAAGACATAACTAAGTACCAGAATTTTTCTTAACGTAATACAAGCTGTTTAAAACACACATAGATAAAATATTACAAAAACACAAATACAGTTTTAAACCAAATATAAAGCATAGCATCAGCAACCCGGCGGAGCCGCATCCTCGGGCTCAGCCTCCTCCTCTTCGTCCTCCAACTCTGCACCAAAAGCTACGGAACCAAAAATGGTACCGCAGGTAAGTAAAACCCAAACACTACCAGATAAAAACACATAGAACTCAAACAACATGCATGAAACATGCCCAATGCACAAAGCCCATAAAACACGATTTTTCCACACACGCCAAAAACTCATTTGGCCCAAAAACACATCATTTCCGAAAAACATGCCAAAAGTCACATTTGGCCTTTATCCGTCTCAAACCATTATCCATCTTATCCGTATGCACCATGACCTCCCCTAGGGGTCATCCGCACACCCTGGCTCCAGTGCCACACCGCAGAGTACCACCACGCATGTGACACCTAACGAGCGATGCCCAGTTCCGCGCCTGGCGCGTTCGTAGCCAAGCATCCTCTAGCCCTCACCAGTGAAGGGCCACGGAGTCGGTGCGTAGAGCGATGCCCGGTTCCGCGCCTGGCGCGTTCGTAGCCAAGCAACCCCTAGCCCTTGCTCCCGTCGTCTAGCGACAACTCAGGGGACATCACTCAGTTTATTCCGCTCCCGAGTGACCAGAGGAGCTCCACCGGGATAATACCCCATCCCGGCTTGGGGTCGTGATACACACGCACCCGTAAGACCACTTACGCCAATAAACAGGCTTTTTACACTTAAACAAAAACACACGTGCATGCACCATGTAATGCCACATCAATGCAAAATAAAATAATCCAATACATAAATCAAATAAACAAGCAACTCCGTCCTCCATCCATCCGACCCCCGAACTCCTCAGACTCAGTCCAGAATCAACCAACCAGCAGATAAATTAAATTGAATGAGTAATATATATTTAAATCTGAAAATAGGGTTTGAAAAATACTTACAGCGCTATATGGCAATTTTAGAAAACACGAGGCGTTGCAAACGGCGGCGAAAAAGCAACATCACAGTGAAAATTCACTGTGGCCGAGGGTTGTGAAAAACCCACTTTTGAACGGGGACAAACTAGGGCTTGGGATTGATAGGGAATGGTCTAGGGATAATTGTGAAGCTATTGGAAGTGGTGGTTGGCCGTGGGTGGCGGCGAAATCGCAGGAAATAGGCCGGATTTCCCAAAAAGGAAAGCTAGCTCGTAGGAGCTGTTCCGGTGGTCGTTGGAGGCCGGAAATAGGTGGTTTAGGACGGCAAGGGACCGGTGATGAAGTGGTGAAGAAATGGTGGCTGGAGGTGGAGCGACGGCGGCGGATCGGAGCCAAAGTCGTGCGGGCTTTAAGGAGGATTTCCGGCCAAACGGTCGGCCGGTTGGGGGTGAGTTTCGGTGGGGAGGTGCGCCGGAGGGAGACGAAGCGAACGGGACCGGCGGTGAGCCGCACGGTGGCTGGACGGCGGTATACCGGGGAGTTGAAGCTTCCGGCGTGAGGGAGAGAGAAGAGAGAGAGAGAGACCGGGGGGGCTCGAGCGGGAAAGAAGAGAGGAAAAAGAAAAGAAAGAAAAAAAGAAAAAGAAAGGAAAAAGAAAGAAGGAAAAAGAAAAGGAAAAAGGGAAAGAGATGTAGGGAAAAGACGAGGTCTAATCCTCAGTCCGGGAAAAACAACACTAAACCGCCGCGAAGATATTAAAAACTACAAAACAACTAAAAGAAATAAAACACAACATCAATTAAATTAAAAATAATTTTAAAACGCAAATAAATTAAAATAAATAACTAAAATATTAATTAAAATAAAAACAACTATTTCAGCGAAAATACACTCAAAAGCGGGTCATCACAACTTTGGCTACGGGTGTCGGAATCGCACATAAGACCCTAATTCGGAAAGCTCTTTTCGGCGCGCACGCTATCTACATTGAGCATGGCTCCATGTACCTTTTTTCGACCTCAAATTCTGCTGTTTTCCATTTCGAATCACTAGTTTTAGTTATTTTTTTCTATTTATGGTAATATTTCGCTTGTTAGTTAGGAAGTCATTTTAAACCCGATTTGGGCCGGATTTTTTGCAGATTGCTTATTTTATTTCTAATTTCAATTTGTAGTGATTTTTGAAATTTTGCTATTTTTGGCAAAATTTGGATAAACACAATTTTTGACTATAACAGTTCGGCTTGTGGACTGATTTTCATGATTGCTTGATTTGATAATATTCAGTTAAACCCTAGAGCTTTTCTCTCTGGTTTTGGGCAATTTTTCTCCTGTGAATCATCTGTTGGAACTAGCCTGCAGGATAATCGCTATTCTATTCGGCGTCAATTGGCATCAAAGCTTCAACATCTTCTTGGGAAATTTCACCATTTTCAATGGCTGGTGGTCGTGGTCATGGTCGTCGTGGGCAGGTTCTGAATGAGGAAGCCGAACGCCGTGATCGTAGCGTTCAGGATGCGATGATTGAGGATTTGCAGAGGCAAGTCGCAGAATTAACCCAGCGCCTGGCGGCGTAGGATTTCGAGGATCGTGAGGCCTATGATCACGATTCTAATTCCACTTTCGAAAACCCATATCACAATCGTGCTCTATTCTGGGGAGCACCGTGGTCGGGAGGAGCTTCATGGAGACCTCAGTTTTCGGGTCGATCTGCCCGAGTTTTCTGGTACGTTACAGGCCGAGGGATTCGTGGATTGGATTAACGAAGTGGAGCATATTTTTGATTATAAGGAAGTCCCCGATCGTGTGAAAGTGAAACTAATCGCCATCAAACACAAGGGCAGAGCATCTGCGTGGTGGGAGCAGTTGCGACGTTCACGAGAGAGGCAGGGCAAGGCCAAGATCACTGATTGGGAGAAGATGAAGAAGAAGATGAAGGGTCACTTCCTTCCCTTCGGCTACACACAAACCTTGTTTCAGCGACTTCATGCGTTGAGGCAGGGCGCCCGATCAGTCGATGATTACACGAAGGAGTTTTACCAATTGGTTGCCCAGAATGATTTATCTGAGACAGAGGAGCAGATGGTGGCATGGTATTTGGGGGGTTTGTGCAAGCCCTTACAAGATGTCCTCAGCCTTCATTCACTGTGGAATGTTTCGGGGGCCTACCAGCGTGCACTTGCTGTTGAAAAATAGCAAAACAGGAGACCAGTGATTAGGAGCGATCAAAACAGTCAGCCAGTTCGCCCTCAGGATTCCCGTCTTGTCCAGCAGCCACTGCAGGGTAATTCTAACCCTATTATTAGATGTTTTTGTTGTGGTGAACAGGGGCATAGGGCGACTGATTGCAGGAAGCCTGCTAATCAAAAGGGTAAAAATTTGTTGATTGAGGAAAACGTGGTAGACGAGACTAAGGAGATTGGCGAGCCCATGTATGATGATGATGAGACTGATGATGTGCTGTATGGAGATGGTCATGAGACTCTGGTCATTCGCAAGAGTCTACTGACTCCCAAGGGCGATTCAGGGGACGATTGGTTGAGAACCAATATCTTTCACACGACCTGCACAGTTGCAGATAAAGTTTTGCAAAATGATCATTGACAGTGGCAGTTGTGAGAATGTAGTGTCCTAGGAGGTTGTCCAGAAATTGCAATTGAAGATGGACCGTCATCCTAAGCCATACAAGTTGTCATGGCTAAATAAAGGAAGTGAGGTAACAGTTGATAGGCGATGCCTCGTGTCTTTTTCAATTGGTAGAAAATATTTCGATAATGCCTGGTGTGATTTTGTGTCTATGGATGTGTGTCATGTATTGTTGGGTCGACCTTGGCAGTATGATCGCAGTGTCAGTCATGATGGACGGAAGAATACGTATTCCCTTAACATCAAGGGGAAAAAGATTGTGTTGGCTCCCCGGCGGGAAGGACTCACTCCTACCCCGGTAGCCAATAATACTAACCTACTTTCTATGTCCAGGTTTTTAGATAAGATTGAGCATGGAGGCGTGGTCTATGCTTTACTTCCTTGCGAGACTAGTGCAGTAGACGTGGATACAGATTTACCAGTAGAGGTGCAGCGACTGTTAGCAAAATTTTCTGACTTGATGCCAGAGGATCTTCCTCCTGGGCTACCGCCTATGAGGGATATTCAGCATCAAATTGACCTTGTTCCTGGGTCAAATTTGCCAAATCGACCAGCATATTGCCTCAGTCCGAAGGAGGCTGAAGAGTTACAGCGACAGGTGGTAGAGTTGTTGGAGAGGAGCTATATCCGAGAGAGTATGAGCCCATGTGCAGTCCCTACCCTGCTAGTGCCAAAGAAAGATGGTTCTTGGTGTATGTGTGTTGACAGCCGAGCGATCAATAGAATTACAGTGAAGTACCGGTTTCCAATTCCCCATCTGGATGATATGTTGGATCAGCTATCCGGTTCTAAGGTCTTCTCAAAAATTGACCTTAAAAGCGGATAGCACCATATCAGAATAAGGCCTGGAGATGAGTGGAAGACGGCGTTTAAGACGCCACAAGGGTTGTATGAGTGGATGGTCATGCCTTTTGGGCTATCCAATGCGCCCAGCACGTTCATGATATTTATGCATCAGGTCTTGTGGCCTTTTATGGGAAAATTCATTGTAGTTTACTTCGATGATATTCTCATTTATAGTCCGACATGGGTTTCACACTTCAATCACCTCCGTGCTGTTTTTGAGATGCTGAAAACAGAGTGCCTGTTTGTCAATCAGAAGAAGTGTTCTTTCTTCACTACTTCTGTGACTTTTCTTGATTTTGTTGTGTCTACTGATGGTGTTCATGCAGATCAGTCAAAGATAAATGCAGTCTTGGAGTGGCCCAGACCAAGGACCTTACATGACATCTAAAGTTTCCATGGATTGGCATCTTTCTACCGCCGGTTCATTAGAAATTTCTGCACTCTGATTGCCCCTATCACAGAGTGCCTCAAGGGGCGTGATTTCCAGTGGTCTGGGGAGACAAAGGCCAGTTTTGAACTGGTCAAGCAGAAGATGACCGAGGCTCCAGTTTTGGCACTCCCTGATTTTGACAAAGTGTTCGAGGTAAATTGTGATGCATCTGGTGTTGGCATTGGTGGTGTTCTGAGTCAAGCAGGTCGTCTGGTTGCTTTTTTCAGCTAGAAGCTATCGGGATCAAAGAAAAATTATTCCACTTATGACCTGGAGTTCTATGCCATAGTTCAGTCCCTGAAGCATTGGCGTCACTACCTAGTACAAAAGGAGTTTATTCTGTTTACTGATCATGAGGCCCTGAAGTACATCAATGACCAACACAAGCTGAGTAGACGGCATGCCAAGTGGGTGGCGTACTTGCAAGAGTTCACCTTTACGCTGAGGCACCAAGCAGGGAGTTTGAACCTCGTTGCAGATGCCCTGAGCCGTCGTACCTTACTCCTCACCACCATGAGTACCAAAGTTGCAGGCTTTGAGACGTTCACAGATATGTATGCAGCTGATCCTTCCTTTGGAAGGATATTTCAGGAGGTAACTGATGGTCACCTCCATGATTTTGTTTTGCATAATGGGTATCTGTTTCGTGGATTACAGTTATGCATTCCAGACTGTTCATTGAGGCAGCAAATTATAAGTGAGCTTCATAATGAGGGACACTTTGGCTGAGATAAGACCTTGGCCCTTATCTCTTCTGACTTTTATTGGCCCAAGCTGACTAGTGATGTGGCCCATTATGTGGACCGTTGTTATGTGTGCCAGCGGTCTAAGGGAGTCCTCACCAATGCGGGTTTGTACACTCCCTTACCTATTCCTGAAGCTCATTGGTTCGATGTCAGCATGGATTTTGTATTGGGCTTACCCCGCACCCAAAGGGCCTCGGATTCTATCTTTATTGTGGTTGACAGGTCTTCCAAGATGGCCCATTTTGTAGCTTGTAGGAAGACTATGGATGCTGTCTGGATTGCCCATCTTTATTTCAAGGAGATTGTGCGTTTACATGGTGTTCCTCGATCCATCACTTCAGATCGTGATACCAAGTTCATCAGTCATTTCTGGAAGAGCCTGTGGGGGAAACTGGGAACACAGTTGAATTTTAGTAGCGCCTACCACCCCCAGACGGATGGACAGACCGAGGTGGTGAACAGGAGTTTGGGCAACCTTTTGAGATGTTTGGCAGGAACTAAGTCGAAGCAGTGGGATTTGGCATTGCCTCAAGCAGAATTTGCCTACAACAGATCGAAAAACAAAACCACAGGCTTAAGCCCATTTGAGATTGTCTATGGTCAGAACCCATCCGAGGTGCTGGACTTAGCCCTATTCCACGTATAGGACGTTTCAGTCCTAAAGCAGATGAGATGGCAGAGCATCTTTGGGGTATCCATGAGCAGGTGAAACAGACCATTCATGAGAGCAATACCAAGTACAAGACTCGGGTTGACAGTCATCGTCATCAGGTACTTTTTGATGTTGGATTTTGTTTGGGCTGTATTAACTCGTGATCGTTTTCCTGTTGGTGAGTATAATAAGCTTAAGGATCGGAAGATTGGACCTTGTGAAGTCGTGCAGAAGATCAATGATGATGCTTACAGGTTGCGCCTTCCCAATCACTTGAAGACTTCTGATGTCTTTAATGTGAAGCACCTAAGTCCTTGTTTTGTGGATTCTGATGACACTACTCTGAACTCGAGGACGAGTTCTTTCCAACCCGGGCCGACTGATGCAGGGGGATCCGAGACAGATGATGCTGAGCTATCAGATTGCACCTTGATGGCGCTGAGATACCATGAGTTGGCATATCAGCGCAAAGGCGGGAATTGATTGTGATATGTTCCTCATTGGGGCCGTTTTGAGTGCGTTTCAGTCTTTTGGCCATAACTTTGGCTACGGGTGTCGGAATCGCACATAAGACCCCATTTCAGAAAGCTCTTTTCGGCGCGCACGTTGTCTACATTGAGCATGGCTCCATGTGCCTTTTTTCGACCTCAAATTCTGCTGTTTTCCCTTCCGAATCATTAGTTTTAGTTATTTTTTTCTATTTGTGGTAATATTTTGCTTGTAAGTTAGGAAGTCATTTTAAACCCGATTTGGGCCGGATTTTTTGCAGATTGCTTATTTTATTTCTAATTTCAATTTGTAGTGATTTTTGAGATTTTGCTATTTTTGGCAAAATTCGGATAAACACGATTTTTGGCTATAACAGTCCGGCTTGTGGACTGATTTTCATGATTGCTTGATTTGATAGTATTCAGTTAAACCCTAGAGCTTTTCTCTCTGGTTTTGGGAAATTTTTCTCCTGTGAATCATCTGTTGGAACTAGCCTGCAGGATAATCGCTATTCTATTCGGCGTCAGATTTAATCGATTCAGGTTAGTTATTAGCCGATACCCGAACTACACTTCATCATCTGCTTAGATGGTTAATCAGGTTTCAACCTCAAAAAGAGAGAAAAAGAGCAAAGAGAATATAAAAGGGCATGGACAAAAAAGATGTAGTAGAAGCCAAGACACACGAAAATGTTCCCCCCGAAATCCATTGGCTTTGTCTCTTGGTTACTTTAAAAAACTTGAACTGTATGTATATCTTCCTTATCTTTATGTTGGAAAGAAATTTAGGAGAAGAAAACAAGTAGTCCAATAGCTCGGAGCTGCATCTTTTTCTTGTAGACACTGAGCAAGAAAGTCCCTAAATTGGAAAATGAGAAGAGGTATGTTCATAGAAGAGGAATGGAAAGGGAAACGCATTAGCACAAAAGATGAAGGATTTAGAGATGATGGAGGTGTATTGAGACAACGAAAAGTGAGTCCTCCATTGACAAAAGTAGCCATCCATGATTTCTTTTCTTTAAAATAATAAAATCTTGATGGGCTAGCTTTGACAATTGTAAAAAATTCTTGGAAAAAATAGTTTTACCATTTTTCTCAACTTGGCATCGAGATTTGATTCAAATTTCAGTCTCTCTCGTAACTATAGCTTGGTTGTCATCCAATTGCACGATTACCCAATATCAATAATATCCTGATAGCCCCATCACTGCAATCTTTACCCAACCTTCAATGTTTTTGGTTTCAACGAGGACTGTTTTTATCTACTACTCCACATGTAGATATCTTCTTTGAGAAGCACTTGGAGCTGGTTGGGTGTGTAATGGTATTTTACACCAGTCAATAAAGTGATGCCACATACAAGTTCCAGCTTCACTATGAATAGACTAGCACGCATTATATCAATTTCACATCCTGAGTTTACCTCCCAAAATGTTTTAGCAGAATATTGATCCTAACGTTGCCTATCCTTCTTAACCCATCATCGGCCTCCTCTCTCTCTCTCTCTCTCTCTCTCTCTCTCTCTCTCTCTCTCTCTCTCTCTCTCTCTCTCTCTCTCTCTCTCTCTCTCTCTCTCTCTCTCTCTCTCTCTCTCTCTCTCTCTCTCTCTCTCTCTCTGTGAAAAAACCAGTCAGTATTGATCTTCTCTTCTCCTCCCCCAAGCCCTGTCCGCCTGCTCCTACCGTCCACTGTCTTCTCCTCCCTCCACCCCCGTCGGCCTCCATCGTCCCTTCAAAACCGTCCCTTCGAAACCCCCCGTTGGCCTCCAACGATTGAAGAATATTTGAGATTAGAAATCAATCTGTGATTGATAATAAGATAAATTAAATTCTGATTTGGTTTTCTATTAAGTTTTATTTGGTTGATGAGAAAATGTAAGAAAATGTGAGGCTATGTTGAAAAATGTACATGATCTGTATGTGGATGGTTGATCTGGATCTTTTCTTAGTTCATATAGGCAAGCTCTTTAAACTATTAAGTAGGTGGATGGTTGTACATGGGTTGGACCAATATCACTCAAAAATATTCAGTTTAATTTCCTAGACCAATATCATGAAAGGACCATGTCACGTGGTTTCTCCCTCCCACTCTTTTTGAGCTTTTCAACTCTTGCGCGGTGATATTAAAGTGTTGTTAGAAACTTAAAAGTTAGAAGGCGAAGGAAGTGGGTGTGTTTTGGTCTTTGTGGTTTCAAAATTCAGAAATATGTTTATGCAGATATTATTCTGTGAGGTATTCAGGAGGAGACATAGGAGAGGGAAAGGAAATGGGAGGTATTTGGAAGGAGACAAAGGGGAAGGAAAGGAAATGGGAGGGATTGAGGGATTCGGGAGGAGACAAAGGAGAGAGAAATTTCCTTATTCTGTGAGGTAGGTCACATTGTAAGAGAAATAAATCTCATACGGGGTGCGATATTATTGGTCGGTGTGAAATTGAGTATTACACCCAACCGGCCTTGAGCTTTTCTCATCTTCTTTTCATCTTTATATTCCGTGTCTTGCTCCAAAACATAGGATAGACATGGAAGAAGACTAGAAGTGGTTAAGCGGTAGCAATGCATGCTTGCAGGCGGAATTAATATAAAAGCATGGTCTCAACTCTCCAAGCAAAAGAACTAGCAAGACCAAATCAAAGCAGAGAGAGTGAGAGTTAAACCCACAAGATACACAATGGAAGCCATGCTTGAAGTGATTGGATCGATCCACTACTTGTTGGAGGAAATGTATCCCAGGCAAGTTAATTGGTGGAGAAGACAACATCGGCAACGTGCGTACGTAGAAGAAGTACTGCTTACCAAAATTTACCCTGGTGAATGGGAGTGTTTGGAGAGGTAGGTCTCGGAACATGAAAGAGAAAAGAGCTTTAATGATGAGGATGTGACTGGCTGGAGAGGCACGCAATCATCGGTGTGACGGCCCCAACTCCCACGTACAGACACATGAAAATCAAGGCATCGGGATGATGACAATACGGGTCACACATCCCATCACTAAGTGCCAAGTGTGTGTACATGCAAGAAGTGTACATAAAAATAATGTAGCAATAATAAAAAGTCTTTCTACTAAGTATCAGAATTTTGTTTAAATACAAACTCGCTTAAAAACAAGCGTACTAAAAATATTACAAATAACCAGTAAAAATATAATACCGATCAAAAATAAGAAAATGAACCACAATCCATGAGTGATTCTCGATCACTCCTCCGGCGAAGCCGCCTCCTCGGGCTCAGCCTTCTCATCCTCTATATCAAAATCTACGGTACCAAAGACGGTACCACAGGTAAGTAACAAACCAAACAAATCTCAAGATAAAAATACATTCATGCAATAATCAAATACATGAACATGATGCCATATGCATATGTCTTGAAAATCCTCATTTTTTCCACGCACGCCAAAATTCCATTTTGGCCCAAAACATTTCCTCGTCATTATCCCAGATAATGGCCCAAAAATCTAATCTCGTCATTTTTTCAAAAATGGCCCATTAACCAAACCATTAGAGCACTGTAGGCGAGAATCACATGTTGGACTCTACCACCTTCCCTGCTCACCATCATCTCTACGCGTGCACTATAAGCTGGAATCACAGGAGGGACTCTACCACCGTCTCCGCTTACCACCATCCCTACAAGTTCGTCTATAGGTGGGAATCGCAGGCGGGACTCTACCACCATCCCTACGCCGTGTACACCGTAGGCGGGAATTGCATGCGGAAGTCTACCACCATCCCTGCTTACCACCATTCTTACCAAATGAACATGCATACAATTACACGAAAACCCAATTTTCCTTTTTCAACACATGTACATGCATGCACTATGCAATGCAAATGACAAGACATAAATATATCCAATAATTCTCAACATTAACCAACATACAAATAACTTTGTCCTCCAATCGATCCGACTCCCGACTCCTCAGACTCAGTCTGGCATAACCAACTAATCATAATTTATTGTTAAAGTAAAAATATATTTAAATCTAAAATGAAGTTTGAAAAATATTTACAGTGCTATATAATAATTTTCGAAGGATCAATGGGCTACAAAAGGCGGAGGAAAAGTAACATAACAGTGTAAAAACACCGTGGCTGTGGGTTGTAAAATACCCAGTTTTGATTGGGGATGAACCAAGGCTTGGGATTGATAGGGAATAGCTTAGAGGTGTTTATGAAGCTAGTAGAAGTGAGGGTTGGCCATGGGTGACGGCGAAAACGGCTGCAGAAGTGAAAAAAGGCCAAAACGAAGTTGAGCTCGTGGGAGTTGCTCCGGCGACGGATCGAAGCCGGAAATGGGTGGCTTAGGTCGGTAAGAGGTCGGTGATGAAGTGGTAAAGAAGTGGTATTTGGAGGTGGAACGACGGCAACACTGGAGCTCAAGAACGCCACGGCTTAGAGTGATGCGTACGGCTTAACAACGGCTTGGATGGGGCTGAAATTTGGTGAGGATGTTCACCGGCCAGAGGGGAAGGGAATGGTGGGGGTGGTGCACCGCATGACGGTGGATGGCGGTGGCTCTGGGCTGAACGAAAACTGACAGAAAAGGAGAGGGGAGTGCGTTGTGCGGGGAGAGAGAAATCGGGGAGAAAAGTGAGGGAAAGAGAAAGAAAAAGAGAAAAGAAGATGATGAAAAAAAAAAGAAAAAGAGAAAAAGAAAACAAGAGAAAAAGAAATGAGGCTTGGTCCTTACCTCTAGAGTGTAGAAACTGATCCAAAGAAAACAACTTTAAAAGCTATAAATTGAATAAAATAATTTAAACACAATATTTTGCTAAAATATAATAAATAACTAGTAAAAACTAACAACAAAATTTTAAATCCAAAAATGAATTAAAATAAATTAAACAGCAATTTAAACACAAGACAATAACTAATATTAAGAAAGTACTTCAAAATAAATTTTATAACTAAATAAATCCAATTAAAATTTGATAAATTTAAAATAAAAGAACCAATATTTTAATTAAATTAAAAAACTCATTCAATAAAAATACACGTAAAAACGGAGTATCACAATCGGAGAAGAAAAGGCTTTAGAGCTAACATGGAAAATAAATAACGTGAGGGGGATTTTTATGTTCATAGCTTACCTCAAAAATTGGAATCAGTTAATACTTGCTTTTTTCGAAAATATTTCAGGGTCAGAAAATGAGGTAATATGTCCTGTTCGGAATTGTGTTCTCAAAAGCTATCATTTTTGGGTCGGGTTGAGGAGAGATCGGGGGGAGGGGGGGAGAGAAAAATATAAATAAATAAAAATCGGGTCGGGTCGGGTCAAGTGAATAGTCCTGCACAGATGGGCGGGGGTGGAGAGTTGGATCCTTGGACCCTAGTCTCGCTACTATTGGTAGGTGCCCTCGGTTGGATGTCGGGAGGGCAAATTGGCACCCAGGGCCATTCATCCACTGCCCATAATGAGTTTCTAAAGAGACAATAATATAACACTTAAATAAAGTATATTTTCTGCAAAACTCTCCTTGATCAAAAGAGAGATTATATTTATAGGTTAGAATACAAAGTATTGATAAACATCAAAATATACACAAATACAATCACATAAAGATTATGACGCTTTATCTCTATTTGGTTGTTGTTGAACTCAGTCCTTATCAACTTGACCTCTATTTGGTTGTTGTTGGGCTTTATCCTTATCAGATACTTGCACTACCTTATCAGATAATGCTTCAACAGCTCCTCTCAAGGTCAATGGTACAGCATGTAGGTTGAGCTTGAAATACAAGAATTGAAATCAAGCAGAAACAATCAGTTTTGTAAAGATATAAATGATTTGGTCCTTACTCGATAAGAACCGAATGCCAAGATTTCCATAGGTCACTTTATCTCTAACAAAATGGAAGTCAAGTTCTATATGCTTAATACAAGGGTTAAAGGCAGGATTGTCACTGAGGTAAGTAACACTGATGTTGTCACACCACAATATTAGCAACTTATTGATATCAACTCCAAGCCCATGACCTAAGGACAGAAACCAAACCGAACAGAGGCCACAGTTTTACACCTGTGGTAATGTCAAAGCAGAACATAAACTAAATGTCATACCAAAAGTTTTTAGAGATCACATCATATCATATCAGAGTATAGAACATATTCAAAACACAACAGAATTAGATTATCACCATATAATTATGCACAAAATTTTTATATTCGCTCTTTTTGTATAGTTCAGAAACAAAATGTCAAAAATAAGCTAATGTCTACACCAGTCACGACAAAAACATTTTCCTCGTTCATACAAATTTCATGAGTAATGTCGAATAAATACTGAAGTTGTTTCAAATTTCTTTTCAAAACATATCATGCACATTTTTTTATAGAATCAACCTCAATTCAATTTTCTTTTTATGCAAACTCTAACATAGAAACTCCGCTTACGTAGACTATTTAACTTTTTAGAATTTTCCCGCAATACTGTCAAACAAATGTTAATCATCACCTAAAAATATAATCACGTAACTTTTGTAAATTTTTAATAAAACACATATTTTGATACGTTTAAACCTGAAATACCAAAATATCCTATTTTTCCTAGAAAATATCTAAAATTCACGTAACTCTAAAGTGTCATCACCTTCCAAATTTATTCATATCCACTTAACAATCACTTGATCTAATTCCAACCTAATCACAAGCCTATTTAAAAATAAAACTCAACACACTTAACTATTATAACACTTGCTTTAACAAAATATATTACCAGGTCCAAAATAATTTAGTCCAACCTAATAGCATACATGTTTACTTCATAATTATTTAACATAACCCAACCCAAATCAACAACAAGCCTAGTACGTAAACAAAGTCTATTTGATCCAAGGTAACCCCCAGCCCAAAAAAATAAAACACAGGTTGCATCTGTTATTAGCCTTTATTGGAGACACTATACGACCAAGAAAAAGAACAAGCAATGTTTCGGATGAAACTAACAGTCACCAGGGGGCACCGGGCGACAGACTCACCGTGAGGGCAGCAACGAAGCGATGACAAGGTGGCTGGGAGTGGCGGCAGAGTACGGGGAGAGAAAGATGGAGAGAGAACTGTCATTCACGGCGGAGAGAGAGAGAGAGAGAGAGAGAGAGAGAGAGAGAGAGAGAGCGGGAGGGACTTACGTACGGTGGTCCAGGGGGTATTACGACAAGCTGTGGCCGTGTGGTGTGACCATTTCTGGCGAGGAACGATGCCTGACAAAGGGGGGAACGTGGGTCTATGGTGGTGTCCAAAGTTGCTATGTTTCTCTTTTTTAAAACAGGGACTACGTGCTCTGTTACGGTTGCTAAAAACAGAGGCTAGTTGGGCAGTGAAGAGAGAACCGAGAAGGTTGTTTGGTGGCTTGAAAAGGCCTAGGAGGTGGTGGTGCAAGGAGGTTTTCGGTGGTTGGCTGCTGTGAAGGTGCAAAGTAGCTCACGTTGGGATCGTGGTGGTTAAGTCGCGTGGGCTGGGTAGTGGCTATCACACGGTGGTTTTGTTCTGGACAGGTAGGTTTCGTGCTGTGGACGTTCTCGGTCGGGCTTCCGTGGGGGAAAAAGGCAGCGGTTCTCTACTGCAATCGAGGCTTATCACGGCGTGGAGGTGCAGTAGGCTATAAGAGAAGTGGCTGCGGCAACTACGTGAAGGAGACCTTTCATTGAAACACGGGGCTGCGGATCTCATTAAAATAAAATTTTAAACCGGTAACCTATTCTAAAAGTTAATTGTTAATCTCAAGCGAGCATTTCATACTTATAAACCCAAACATTTTTAAAAGATCATGAGGATTTCAAGATTTTTGGACTTTTGTTGAAATGAAAATGCACGCATTGTATGTTCTATCTTTTGTCCTCTTTTGTTTTGTTTTGTTTTTATCTTGGCTGCAATCTATGATATGTGATGTAGAATTTATGAAAAAATCATATATATTCGTTCCATTCACTCTTAATTATTAATATCCAAACAGCATTGGAACTCTAATTTCATTTCCTTCTTATAAAACTCTCAGTCAAGAAAAACATTAAAATATTTTAAAATTATTTTATTTTTTCCATTCCATTCTTTCCTCCCAAACAAGCTGTAACACTCTCAAATCAACATACACCAACATATATATAGCAACAATCAGAAATTTCACCCCAAAAATGTCAAATGTTGTAACAGGTAACAATCGAACAGTACTATTGCGTGCAAATTTAAACACACCAACAATATTAAAATTAGTACAATTAAAAGGTCCGACAAACAAAGTGGTAACATATTAATATCATTTCAACTTTAGTATGAGTTCCATTCAGTAGATCGACTACATATATAGCAGTCATCTCTAACTTGACCAAGTGGAGCTACTCGATTGTTTAAGTTGTTTGATCTTTGCAATGATGTCTTCGTAGTATTTTTTGTTCAATTTCATATTTTTTTTTATCTCGTTGTCGTCTGCCTGCGGATTCTGAACGTACTTTAACCACCCATTCAAATGGCCAATGGCTTCTTCAATCTCCTTCTTAAATGCAGGCTTAAGCTTGGACCGAATCGTTTCATCCTTGAAAGCATGTTTCATCTTGGAGACATAGCCCTCCAAAATTCCCTTAGCCTTGGCTTTCACTTTGTATTTATCATCCTTGTCGTTGGTTTTCTTCCTAACATAAACATCTAGTACAGCAGAAGGCACCTTGTTATCAGAAACTTTAATGATAAGATAAGATAAAATAAATCTATCACATGTTAGAATTTTATGAAGATATGTTAAAAATTTAACATTGGACTTTTCAACACAGAGATGAGACATGGCATTCTTAAAATTCTAAAACTTTTTCAATCATAATTTATTTTTTAAAAATTACTCAAACACGAAATATTTTTTAATTTTAAATCTTCATCATTTTCATCTAATCATTACCTAATCATTATTCAAACACAAAAATCAATACAAATTAAAAAAACTTCAAAATAAAACACAAATTAATATAACTTTTTAAAATTAAAAAATATATTCGAACAGTTTTTTAATTTTATAATATTTTTATTTAAATTTCTATCACTCATTTATCAAAATTCAATAAAAAATTTTAATTCTAATAATTTTACTTTTATTTACAAAATTCTGGGATACTTCAAGTGTCCAAACGAACCCTTAGTACTCTTTACCTGATATTCTTAAAATTCTTAAAACTTCTTGTAATTTTCTTTTCAAATACCACTCAAATACAAAACACTTTAAGATATTTTTATTTAATTTTTTTAACTCTCTTTTTTCAAAACTCAATAAAAAAATCTTATTAATTCAAACCATGAGATGCTCCAAGTGTCCAAACAAGCCCTTACTCTCTATCATATATAACCAAAGCTGATTCTTCCGCTAGGCAACTGCTAAGGCCCCTAGCTAGTGGAAGAAAGCCTCCAAATAAAATCTTCCAATCTTTATTAAGGAGGGAAAAAAGCTACAGGTAGGATAAATTGATTAAGATGCCGTTTTGATAGTGAGCTAAAATAAAAGTTAAATAAAATATTGTTAGAATATTATTTTTTATATTATTATTATTTTAAGATTTGAAAATTTTGAATTGTTTATTATATTTTATATGAAAATTAGAAAAAATTTTAATTATAAAATAAGATGAAACACTTATTATATCAAAACTAGACCTAAGTCAAGGGGAGAATATCAAACTTTTATGGATCTTATGTAATTGATAATATCTTTAATTAATTTTTTATATTTCTCTCTTCTTTCTTCTAAACACTGATCATTTCTTTGTTATATATCTTCCTATAATTGCGTGGATTTTTTTTTATTATTATTATTGAAATCTCGCATGAGTTAATTTTACCAGAAAAGTACTCATGCATGTAAGTCATAGATCAACAAGATTAATGTCTCAACATAGAAGATTTCTATGTACTATAAAATCTTAAATTTTATTTTCTTTACAAAAACGATAGAAATGATATTTAAAAGTTTAATTTATTCAGAAAGTTGCACGCTTATAACTGATCGAAAAGAAAGAAAGAAAGAGAAATTACCAGGATTCATGGCGACCTTGGCGTCAACACCTATCTTGAAGCGCTGCAACACACGATGGCGTCGTTCTATTCCCTTGATCAAGTAGTACTAGGTCTATATATGTTAAGAGGTGGAAGAAGATGGAAGCCTTTTTATAGAGTTTGTTTCGACGGATCGAGTACAGATCACGGACACACGTCATCTGTAGTACTACTGTTACAAGTCAATGTACGAGTGATCGATTGCAACACGTTTATCTGAAATGAAAAGATTCCATTCATCTTGATATGGTCCAATATTGATGGAAAATACATAGCCAAATCAGGCTCGGCATTCAGTGTACGGCAGACAGCCAAATTAATGTTGGTTTGGGAAATGCTAGTCGTCCCCCAGGTCATCCCGATATATACAAAATATACAATAGTAGCACAAGTCAGTGTTCGAGTCAATTACAACGCGTTTATCTGAAACGAAGATTCCATTCATTTTGATATGGACAATGTGAACATATCCCAAGTCAATGATTTCTTCTCCACGAGCCATCGATCAGACACAACCAATATTGTTGATAGGCCGGAAATGTTAAGTTCTACTTTGTCATACGGTGTGTTGGAGTTTTGAAAGTTGAGTGTTTTTAATAAAGCATTATTAGGAATACAAGAGTAAGATGAGAATTTTGAATTTAAAATAAAAGTTCAAAATATTATTTTTTAATATTATTATTATTTTTAAATTTAAAAAATTTGAATTAAAATTTAAAAAAGTTAAATTATTTATTATATTTTATATAAAAATTTAAAAAAATTATAATAATAAAATATTTTATATCTCAACTTACTTCCAAAAAGTCGTTCCTCAATCCCTATCTCCAGTTGCAATCATGCCCTCCAGTCGGCCATTTCAGACGTCCAGAATGATCACAAGAGTCTTGTGACAAGACTATTAAAGTAGAGTAGGAGGTGGAAAATGCGGGGGTCTTTATATATATATTTATATAATGAGCAAGGGATGAAGTATGAATTAAAAGAAAACTAATTAAAATTATATATATCACGAACGAACCATCCTTTTTCATTTTCCCACACCCCTTTCTCTCCCCCTTTCCTTCCCACCTTCCCGTAATTCCACACCCCCCCCCCCCCCCCCCCCCCCCCTTTCTCAAAAAAAAAAATAATAATAATGATTGTGACCTGCTACTACATAAAGAGGAGCAATCAAATTTCAGGATTCCATTCAATTCTGGGCTCAAAGAATCTAGTGTAACTCCAAAAATATGTTTAATCCAACAGTACTTCACTCGAATGTATTGAAGTTCTAAACCAATTTGCTTCGGGACAATCCAAATTACTACTTTCTAGCAATAGCATTTCCCTTCCTAATTCACTTATCAGACATGTTAAGAAGTACAGAACAAATGACAGGACACAAAATTCTGTTATCAAAAAAATAATCTTGAGAGACATGAGAATTTAGTGCAGCTCAAATATCCAATCAATCTTCTTTAGTTAAGGAGAATTGTAAAAATAAATAAAATAAAATAACTCAAACAGATGTAGGAAGCCCACACCAGATTAAAGATTTTACTATTTAAAATAGAAAATAGTGTCTATTTTTTGGCAGCCCACACAACATCCAATGCCTAAAAAGTGCAACCGACTCCAACGAAATCAACAAAACTATTTCAAAATTTGAGACCTAAATGCTTAATCATTAAAAGACAATGAAAATTAGGAACGCATCACCAGCTAGCATAAAAATCATTTTATGACCCTTTTAAGGGCATTATAACTGAGACTGAACTCTTTAATCATTAAGTAGTTTTTTTTTTAAATATATTAGTACTTTCATCCTATCATTCTATATAATACGAAGATGACAAGCTGCTGGATGTAAAGCATGCAGAGACAGGAATGGAGCTAAAACCTTTGCATTCTGCATCAAACGTAGCTGAGGCAGCACTGAAACAGATTCCAAATACACACCAAATGCCCAAAGGACCCGAGTTAAGCGAAAATGTATAGTATAAGGGTGGAGAAGACTGGCAAGGATAGCACAAGGCACAACCTGTCATACAATAACCAGCAGAAAATTCATAATTCATTAATCTCTCTTTATACATGATTAATAACACTGGGATAGGAAAAAATAATTTTCTAACTGTCTTTTACTTCTTAAGATTAAATGGCACTATAAATGTCCATATATAGTCAATATAAATGTTTAACCTATATTTGCAGCAAACATCATTCCAAGGCCTTCAAAGATGTGATTGGAACAAATCATATCTGCTCCCATACTCAAAAAGTATTCGTTGAGATTATGATTGGAACCCCTTAAAATTATTATGAAGGGCTTGAACTTCTCCCTCCCGGGTCCCAAGTAATATGAGATCTCATCCACCACATTCTTATACACAGTACATGGCATTTCATATAGCAAGAATATAGCAGGTAAATTATGCTAAATGAAAGAAATGCTGTGGAGGTATACAGTAGAAGTTAAAGTATTCTGATTAGACAGCCCACTATATAGTTTTGCAGAGTATAACAAGTACTACTACAATATTATTATATAAATTTTTATAGATATCCATTTCACATTTGCCCTATTTTTTTAAGAAGTAAAAGAAATTTTAAAAAACCCAGCACTGGAAATATATATGTGATGCAATGGGTCACACTTCTAACCCCCTCATACTTCATCTGCAACCATAAAAAAATTATTTCTTGATATATACTTTGAAACAAATAATTCATTTACAGATAATGAAGAACTATACAAAATCATCAACTTTACGTTAAATCAAGAAGTATACAAGATGTGTGTGTGTGTGTGTACAAATGCTTCCCCTGAATCTTCTACAAAATTTATACCTTTTCAAGTTTGACACTGACTGTCTAGCAGATTCTGCTCTAATTTCCTGCTTGTTTTGAAAACTTTGCCACCTTCTCAAAAGGCCAAGAGCTGCTGCCTTTATGCCCCCACATGCTTCGTGTGCTTCCGTTCCAACTACTTGTGTCTTCTTCTTGTTGCTTTCAGCTTTTTCTTTTTAACCGAAAGGCACCAGACCACAGACCACCACTTGCGTGCAGTTCCCTAGCATGTTGTGTCCCCCGTCAATCACTCCTTTTTTTTAATTGTTGTGTGTTTCTTTGGCTCTCCATGGTGCAGCACCATGTAACCCATAAATTTATATTAAAATCATATGGAGCTATTGAAAACATTTAGAGTTATAATATATGTAATCTGGGTATATGCCCACATTGGACCATCATGTGGTGTCCAAATCGGAGGCCATCCCACCCCCTCACCACCATGGGATGGCCTATATCAGGCCACCCAATGGTGACGCTTTTTTTACCAGAGCCATTATTCCTGCTTTTTCCCCTCAAATCTTTCGATTTACTTTTTTTATATAAAATATATTTTAAATTTCTTGAGTCTAAATTATTATTATTTTTGCTGTTAAAAAAAGATGGAACTCCAGTAGGGCAGAGCAGAGGAGATGATTGGCCAGAAATTCCTTTCAATTATGCTCTAACCTCGTATTAGAACACTGATTTGAACACTGGGATGTACGTTGAAAGTCAATTCATATTAGACATTGATGGCCTAAATTTATCATTTATCGATAAATTGCATAAACCCCTATAGTTTGGAGTGGATAGCTGCAATTTTCCCTAACAACTATTCAAACCATAACCTAAGTCATTTGGGAGAGAAGCTCCAATGCAACTCCAACAAGCTGCTGAGAGACTACTGACAAGATTGGTATAAGCAGCTTAAGAATCTCTGGTTAACTATGATAATAGGACCACGGGCATAACAACACAGATGGACATAGCAATTGAATCACAAATCAAAGGCTTCTCTCAATGAACACAATCAAATCTCAATTTGTGAACAAATTTGGGCGCAGAAGCACCACTAAAACTCAAATTGTCATTAAAAGGCAGCTTTTTTCCACGACAACAAAGAAAATATTTAATTATGTAAATAGCTATATAAAAATTAAAAACCATTTCAAGCTTCGTTCTCATCAATTCAGAAAGAGATGAGACTGTATCTGAAAAAAAAAAAAAAGGTATTTACTTAGAGAAAACACTTAAGCAAGTAGCTAACCTGCAAGCCCAGCCCCTCAGGACGTAGCTCGCCACCGCCACCACCACCACCAGCCCTCTACTAAGGATCCTAGGTGGGCAACTCATACCGACAAACGGGACAGGTGTTCCTTATGCTCAACCACGGCACAATGCAGTCCCCGTGATAGTAATGAGAACACGGAAGCCGCCTCACCTTCTCTTTCACCACAATCGCATCATTGCAAATTGCGCAAACCACAGTGTTCCTCAGTAATTCCTCCACCGTAACTCCACAGAGGGAAGATTCCCCACAAACCTTTTCGCCGCCGGAGGATTACCCGTTTCAATCTCCACAACTCGCCTGAAAACGGCATCAAATTCAGCCGTATATGCATCACTTTCACCCTGAAAAGCTGCTAGGAACGAGTCCGAATCGGCATCAACTTCCCTCTCTAACCTCATATTCGCAGCTAATAGAATTTCCCACTCAAGATTTCGCACCTCTACTGCTTCTTCGGAGGAGATCCGTCCGTGTTCTTCTTCACGCACCTCTGTTTCTCATTCAGATGGAGGATGGGATTTCTCTGCCTTTGTCTCCTTCTTCGTCTTCGTCGGGCTGAGACCGGAGGCATGCGGGGTTGAGGTTGGAAAGGAGGATGGAGGATTAAACCATGGGTCAGACATCCGGCGCGAGAGATCGTGCTTCACTGATGGAGGCGGCGGTGTCTCTGTTTTGCTCCGCCGGCGGCGAGGGTGTGGCAGTCTGAGTTGAGAGGAAACAGAAGCGAGTGGGGGTCAGAGTTGAGAGAGAGGAGGAAACGGAAGATGTAAAGAGACGAAAGAGAAAAGACCAAAACACAGCGGGTTAAAAACGTAAAGTGCTAACAAATGAAAGGAAAACGGAGGGATTAAAACGAGAAATATGAAAAGTCAGCGGGTTATGTAACATTCGCGGTTATAGATAGAGTTTTGTTTACTAAAACTAAAATTAATAATTAATTTACGTATTAATATCGATTATTTTATATTTAAAATTTAAATTAATATTAATTTTAATAAAATTTATTTTTTAGTCAATCATATTAAATTGATATGCATAATAATATATAGTTATGCTTATAACTAAATTTTTCCTTATATATATAGTATATAGTACATATATTTGGTTATGCTATCTGCTCGCCATTTCATCTCTATTTTGTAAGTACCAGGAAACTTCGTGAGCAAAACTTGAGAGAGTGAGTGGGTGATGGAAAAATCTAGTTGTAAGTATAATTACGCATTAATATGTGTATCAATTTATTATAATTGGTTAAAAAATAATTTTATTAAAAATAGTGTTAATTTAAACTTTAAATATGAAGAAATCAATATTAATATACAGATTAATGCATAATTTTACTAATATATAACAAAACTCATGATAGAGATCTGTTTATATATATTACGTAAAAATTTCCAATAAACATATATTTTATAAAATAATAAGCCTTACTGATGAAAAATAATTTTATTGTGCCTTTTTAAAATGAGATTATTTTTTTACAAAGACTTGTATAGTATTTATTTACTTAAAATCTGTATAAATTATTTCTCTATTTATTTATAAGCTGACTTTTGTAGTCCAAGTATACCTCTCTCTCTCTAGGATATAGATCTGACCAAGGGCCCCCATTTCGCAGCTCATATTTGCCAACTATCAATAAAAAGGGTTGTTCTTTTTCAATCATATATCACAACCATAAAAAAGTCATTTCCCTTAAAAAAAACAAAAAATTAAAAATTAATTTTTAATTTATCCATTGTTTGTCAAATGTGATGCTAACTATCATTTCGTTAGTTGCAAAATCAATCCGTAGATTTTCACAAATTAAAAATCTAAGAATCTTTTTAAAATAATAGGAAAATGACAAAAATTAATTGGACAATTAATCCTTTTTCTATATCTACATCTATATTACATTCGTATGCTAGTTTGGATTTAGATATATATCACATTCGTATGTTAGTTTGGATTTAGATATGAGATGAGATGATTTTAGATAAAAATTAAATAAAATATTATTATAATATTATTTTTATTTTAAAATTTAAAAATGTTGAATTGTTTATTATATTTTGTGTAAGAATTTGAAAAAATTATAATTATGAGATGAAGTGAAATAAAACGCTTTCTGAATCCAAATTAGATAAAGATAAGAAGTGAAAGAAGTCAAGTGACCCTCTCATCACCACCTAAAACATCTCGTGCCAACCCTAGAGATAAAGTACACCACTCTTCCTCCTCTTCCCTACTTAGAACTTTTTAACTTTAATAATGTTGACCCAAAAACAATTTTCAAAGACTTATATCCACAAGAGTTTATTAGAATTATGTACCAGCTTACACATACTGCTTTAATCATTCATCAAGGTCCCATACTATATCATGACCAGCAATACAGAATTAAAATCACTAAATTTATCATTAACTAATCAAAACACAAATGGTTATAACCCATAAATGAATATAAATGTTCATGGCATACCGAGCTTGTTTATGCAAGTATACATTTTCTATCAAATGCCTAAATGAATTGGATTGAATATTTAGTAATTAAGATTTGGCAAGGAACATTGAATAGCTTAATACTTTATCTACTAATTTCTTTTTTCTTTTTGGATTCTCAATTCACAAATACCTGAACTGGTTATGAGCACTAGTGTTCTCAAATATCATGCAAGCAACACTAAACCTAGTTACAAAATAGGGAGCTAGAAAGTGATAGAAGAAAATCATTAAAGCAAGCTCCATTAAGTACACAAGAGGATGCCCAATGAAATAAAGAATGGAAGAAGAAACTTCTTAGTAGATCCAGAGAATGCTCCTTATCTTCACAACTTCGACCATTCCTTTGAATCCATAAACACCACATGAAAAATAGAGGAATCATCCTCCATATATTGGCAATATGTGAATTGGCCTTACATCTTTGCCAACATGCAAAAAAATTGACCACCCTATTGGACATTACCCAAACAATGCTCGTTCTATTAAAGAACTCCACCCATAACATAATTGTCATCTCACAATGAAGTAAAAGATGATCCATCAACTCTCCACTCTTCTTACACATATAAGACCAATCCATTACGAATAGACAACTCCTTTATCAAATTATCCAAGGTAAAAAATTTCACAAAAGATTTTGTTCATCCAAAGAAATTAATCTTAGGCGGCACCTTACTTTTCCAGTTACACTTCCAAGGGAACAAAGTATGTTTTTGACTTGACAAAACCTTGTATAATGGTCATATGGTAAACTTCATACTCCTTGTCTTCATCCAAAGCATCATGTCCACCACATTATTACCAAAATTCAAGGAATACAATAAACTGTAAAAGCATAAATAACAACAATTTCGCAATCATGAGTAGCTCTACTGAAATAAACATTCCAATGTGGGGAACTACTAGAACAATCTAGCAATTCAAACACCGAAACCTCCTGATTAAGAGCCAACAGAAAGAGAGAGGGAAACATGGTCTTAAGGGCTGAATCACCACACCAAAATTCATGCCAAAAACTGACCTTAGATCCATCACCAACTGCAAAACTAATAAAACAAACAAAAGCCTCCCATCCCTTTCTAATATTCTTTCACAAACCAACACCATGCACACTTCTCACTTCATTAGAACACCAACTATCTTGCAAAATCCCATACTTCATGATCTCAATAACAATCTTCCATAAGGACTCCCCTTCCATATGGTACCTCTATAACCATTTTGCAATAAGTGTCTTGTTAAAAATCAAACAAACAAATCATACATAAACCTAAATAGTTAACAAAAACTAATTAACAGTATAAATCCACAGTACCAAACCAATTATAGAATGACGATCAATAAAAGTTATCAGTCACACCAAAGAATCTTTCCAGAATACAAAAAACCTTTTTTTTTTTTTGTTAATTTGTTTCTGTCAAAATACCTTACGAGTCTTGCATTTGACTAGTGTAAAAGTAAGTTCACGTAAGTTTTTTCTTTTTATTCCAAAAAAAATATTTTTTTTATTAAGCCTATTAAACTGATGTTTGAACCAACCGCCTTTCTAATTCATTCATCTGGTTTAGCTTTTAAAACATTGGGCATGTAGTGTGCCTTCCCACATGATGCTCGACAGCTAGAGCACCTAAGAAGCAATCCAAAACGAAGCAAGCCTAGCAATCTGCTTAATGAAATATGCAATTGGTCTTTATTCTTGTGTTTAGGAGCATCTTCACTATTTTTAGTTTTCTACTATTTTCGTATTTGGCTTATCTTCTTAAGAAATATGCAACTAACTTGTAATGATTAACGAGTTGGAAGTTTTATAAGAGTGACATACTGCTATGAATGGCTAAGACATTAGGTTGCAAAAGGCCAGTAGATATAGCCTATTATGAATGACCTCAGGCAGTTAGCTGTCATGTATCATATAAAATTTCATATTAACACTATAGGATTTCTTCTTTAAACTTTTAAAATAAGATCCAAGATTAATTCAATGCATAAGTAGGAGATCATGGGCCAATGTCATATGGGCAGCCCACAAATAAAGTAATAAAAAATGAAACACCTAAAATTACAACATGCACACAAAAAAGTCTATCCACATTTGGTTAGTTGAGATAAGATTCATACTCCTTTGTCATGTGGTGCATTGGAGTTTCGGAAGTTGAGTGTTTTTAATAAAGCATTACTAGGAAAGTGGTTATGGAGGTAACATCAAGAGTATGATTCTTTGTAGAGAGCTATGATTGATTCTAAATATGGGAGTGCTTGGGGAGGGGGAGAGGGGGGGTTGGAGTTCGAAGGAGGCAAGAGGTACTTATGGTGTGGGGGTGTGGAAACATATTAAAAGAGGTTGGGATGCTTTTGTTAAACATGTTATTTTTTGTGGTTGGTGACAGTTCTAGAATTCGTTTTTGGTATGATTCGTGGTGTGGTGGTAGGGCTCTTTGTGCTGTTGTTCCAGATCTATTTCGTATTTCTCAAAACCCGGATGCTTCTTTGGCTAACTTTTTGGATTGTCATAGATGAGTTCTATTCTCTAGAGCTGTGAATGATTGGGAAATGGGAGCTATTTATGGATTGTTTGCTTTATTGTATGTTACTCAGCTTGGGAAGTTGAGGGATAAGATGGTCCGAATGCCTACTGGTAACAAGAAGTTTTCAATTCATTCTTGGTATAAGACATTGTGTAGGCCAAATGGGGTTGACTCTTTTCCTTGGAAGAATATTTGGAAGAGTAAGGTGCCTTCTAAGGTTGCGTTCTTTGGCTGGTCTACTTCTTTAGGGAAGATTTTAACTTTGGATAATCTCAGGAAGCATGGATTAATTGTTTTGAATTGGGGTTTCTTATGCAAGAAATTTGGTGAATCCGTGGATCATTTATTATTACATTGTGATGTGACCAGGTTGTTATGGTATAAAGTGTTCAATAGGTGTGATTTGGCTTAAGTGATGCCTAGGTGGGTGGTGAACATTTTTGCTTGCTGGAGAGGTTTAAGGAGTAATGTGCAAATTGTTTCTGTTTGGATTATGATCTCTTTATGCCTTGTATGGTGTATTTGGATTGAGAGGAATGGTCGATGCCTTGAAGATATATAAGGGATACTTGGTCGATGAACTTAAATATTTCTTCTTTAATTCCATATTTCAGTGGGCCTCGGCTATTGTATTTAATGGAACTAGTGTCTACGATTTTCTTGTTTCTTTTTCTAGCTCCTTACTTGTAATAGGTTCAGTTTTTGTTGACTTCTTATGTACTTTGCTTTGCCTTGTTACTTGTCCAAAAAATTAAAAAAAAGTCTATCCTCACATGCTCCCCATTCATAAACAAGTATTGGTACGATGGTAGAAAGATTTTTTTTTTTATCTTAATAAATGATTTCGTCAAAAATTTATAATACAAAGGTGTCTAATTTAGTACTTCAGGATTTCTTCTTCATTGAGGAAATTAAGGCCCAGTATGGTTACCGAATACAGATGAGATGGTTTTCATCTCATCTATACCGTTCAATAGTTTTTCCTATCTAAACACACTATGTTTTATTTTTAAATTTTAAAAATATCCACTTAAATAAACAGTAATGAATAGTACAAATTGACCGTAAACATGCATAAATAGTAAAAAATTGATATAAACAGTATGTGAACAGTACATGAACAATGCACAATTTGGCTCTCTATAAATCTGTAGGACTTACATCTTTTTCAAATCTCAAAAATTAAAAACTATCTCATCTCACCTTACTATTCAAAAACACATTTTTTTACAAATTATTTCATCTCATTTTAGCTAAAAAAAATTTAAAACCATTCAAAAATATATTATATATTATAGTATATATAACATTATCGTGATAATATATTATAGTATATTATAATATATAGTGATATGGTATTAGTATAACCATTGATATGCACTGTATAGTATATAATATTAGTATAACTATTAATACAATAAACTATAGTGATATAAAATTTTAAAATTTAATATTATATTAATTAATAATTTATCTTATAATGCAAAACTATTTTGTATATAATTATATATTATATATAAAATTTCTATACAATATAAAAAATTAAAATATATATATGAATCGGTCTGGTTTTAAAAAAAGAAAAATCAAAACCTGACCAATTTTAAGAAAAATAAAATCGGTATTAGACCGAACCAAACTCGGTACCAGACCATACCCAAACTGGTTTACTGGTTCTCTTTTTTTTTTTTTTTTTTACACTCTTAGTTGCAAATAGTTTGTCTAAAATGAAGATTCCATTAATTTTGATATGGTCCAATATTGATGGAAAATACATAGCCAAACCATAGACGGCATTCAGTGTACAAGTCCAACTCGTTTATTCATTTATATTTTATATCGCTATCACCAGTTGAGATATAATTTAATAGTGGCAAAATATAGAAAGACATATATCTAACTTGTCAACATGGTTGAGAAAGGATTTGTATACTTAGAAGTTTCTTCTAACGACGTACTCTAGCGCCAGACACAGCCAATATTGATAGGGAAATGCTATTTTATATATGGTGATAAAAAAAAAGTTTATTAATGATATTGTAAATTTTTTAAAAATTTTTAAGAATGTTAAAAAAAATTGAATGAAAAAAATAAAAAAGGGCAAATTAATAACCTTATGGGGAGAATTTGTGTTGATAAAAGGCGCATCTTGATCCATACCATCACCACTTTTGATTTTAGGATTGCCACCGTTCCTCCAAATCATTCTTTCCATTTTTTTTTTTATTCTAAATTTATATATTTATTATTCCTACTCTTTCTTCCAAACTATAAACAATATCATAAAAATCAAAATTTTTATTTTTATTTTTGTTAATGTGAGATAGATCATATTTTTATATCTTTCAATAATATTAAATAAAGTCATTTTTACTAAACATTTCTCCCATTTGATAACATAGATAAGATGAGATGAAAGTAAAATAAAATATTATTAAAAGATAATTTCTTAATGTTATTATGTTTTTATTTTGAAAAATAATGAATTATAATAATTTGATAAGATAATATTGACATATTTTGTGTAACCAAACAAGGCTTTAACTAATTTTTATTAGCAAACACACATTCCCACACTGCTTTGTGTGATTTCAATTCCATAATAATTATATATTTCTAGATTCTTTTATTAAAAATTTAATTATTTATTTCAATTCCTTACTATTTTTTAAAATTTAATCGTTACAAAATATTACAAGAAAAATACAAATTTTAACAAAAACTTATATTATTATTAAAAACGTAATAATTTTGAAAATATTATAGTACTTGTAAAAAAATTACTTAAATTTTTATTTAAAATATTCGCTAGATAGCTATAGTTCAAAGTACAAAAATAATGAATAGTTAAAATTGTAAAGAAAAATGAGAGAAAAAATTATAAAGGAATCAGTGAAAGAATATTTTAATAGAATAGAAAAATAATAAAGGGCAAAATATACTAGATTCCGGATTAATGAATAAAATTTAAAGAACTATGACTTTTAGCTAAAATTTAAAGAAAAATTTGCTTGGTCTAAGAATGCTGAAAATTTGCAAAATCCGAGAATATATTTAACATTATTTTTTTTAATAAAAAGTTAATATTGTTATAATTGACAAGTTGGTATATAATTTTTTCTATAAAAACTAATAGATTTGTTGTCAAATCATAGACGCATCTATCCAAACCAAAGTTTTGAATATCATACTGGAAGTCGTATCGGTCAAAGTATTAAAATGAAATATTTCGGTACTGGTACCATTTCGTATACTATTTTAGAATAGTCGATATATGAATAAATAATATATATAAATTATATTCTAAAATAATAGTTTATATATGAATAAATTATATATAAATACATATATATATTATAAATAGTTTGGTCTGAATTGAAAGTTAAAAAATGAGATTGCAATTTGAATAAATAAATAAATAAAAAGTAAATGCCAAAATAAAAGCTGGTTCGGCCCAAAATATATATAGGCTGATATGACCAATATTTAGAATGACACAAAACAGATGTAATAGCTATACTGGACCAGTGGTTGGTATAGAATATAACAGACATATCGACTGGTACGATACGATATTTAAAACACTCGTCCAAACATTCGAATAGTTTTGTTCAAGTCTTTTTATATTACAACTAAATAAATAAATAAGTCTTTATAATATATATATATATATATATGGTGACGCCATTCCTTTCCGTTTTATAAGTTTTGAGAAATTTCGAAACAATCCTTTGCTCACACATGCAGATTGTGCGACTTCCCACCAATTAATTAGTTAAATCCATACAGATAGATTATAGATATTTGACTTCTCAACATTGGTGGCGGCCTGCATCCACATTGGGTTGGCTACAAGAAAAATAAAATAACAATTCTAAAAAAGAGCTTTATTATTCATTATCTACTTACATTAAATATTATATTTATTTTAATTTTATTCTTTCTAAATCAATTGATTTCTTTTATTTGTTATCCATTCACCACACATTAATTAGTAAGCAAAAAAAAAATAAAGATAAAAAAAATTTATGTGTAATATATAGTATTAAGGATGATAAGTAAAATTTTTCATATATTAAAAATTAGGAGTAGAGGTGTAACCAGTCCGGTTCGGTCAAGTTTTAAACAAAATTTAGGTTTGAATCGGTATGCACCAATTTTACATTGTTCAAAAACGATTACGCACCGGTTACCCTCCTAAATCGGTACTCCAATTTTACTAATTTTCGGTCCTATTCGGTCTGGTTTTACCAATTTTAATGTACTATATTATAGTATATAATATTATAGTGATAATATATTGTAGTATATTATAATATATATTATAATTGTATTATAGACTATAATGATATATTATAATATATAATATAATGATATATTATATTGTATTATAATATATAGTGATATAGTATTAGTATAATTATTAATACAATAAACAAAATGATATAAGATTTTAAATTTTAATATTATATTAATTATTAATTTATCATATAATACAAAACTATTTTATATATAGTTATATATTATATATAAATATTATATACAATATAAAAAATTAAAAAATATATATAAATTGGTCGGGTCCGGTTTTAGAAAAAGAAAAATCAGAATTGGCCCGATTTTGACCAGTTTTAAGAAAAATAAAACCGACACCAGACCAAACGAAACTCGGGACCAAACCGATCCTACCGACTTGGTTCGATCCAGTCCAGTTTACTAGTTTATCGGTTTTTTTGTACACCCCTAACTAGGAGAGGAAACTGGAGCGGTCATGCAGCCAAGGTAAATTCTGCTTTAATAAATAATTACAGTGATTTGAAAAAGTAAAGACATCTAGATCAGAAACTCTTTTTCCTAGTTTGTATGGCATGGCTCCTAATTTTGGTACCATACCGCGCTATAGGGAGACATGAAAATAATAAGAAAAAAAATCATTGGAGTTTTTGCTCTTTCGCAACATTTTCTCATCAACTTTAATTAAGAGTGATACCCACACCTCACAGGTGGTGGCTGTCGGCTCCGCCCACAAATGTAGGGCTGTACATAAAAGCTGCTCGCCTTGCCTGGACCGAAATTCTGGCCCTACCCGATTAGAAATATCGTTTCAACACGGTTTGGAATCAGAAATTACCAAATCTCTTTTGGATTTAATCGGTTCAGGTTAGTTATTAGTTGATACCGGAACTGCTCTTCACCATCTGCTTAGATGGTTAATCCGGTTTCAACCTCAGAAAGAGAGAAAAAGAGCAAAAAGAATATAGAAGGGCATGGACAAAAAAGATGTAGTAGAAAATTTTACCTCCGAAATCCATTGCCTTTGTCTCTTGGTTACTGTTAAAAACTTGAACTGTATGTATATCTTCCTTATCTTTATGTTGGAAGGAAATTTAGGAGAAGAAAACAAGCAGTCCAATAGATTAGAGCTGCATCTTTTTCTTGCAAACACTAAGCAAGAAAGTCCCCAAATTAGAAAATGAGAAGAGGCATGTTTATAGAAGAGGAATGGAAAGGGAAATGCATTGGCACAAAAGATGAAGGATTTAGAGATGATGGAGGTGTACTGAGACAACAAAAAGTGAGTCTTTCATTGATAAAAGCAGCCGTCCATGATTTCTTTTCCTTAAAATATTAAAATCTTGATTGGCCAACTTTGACGATTGTGAGAAACTCTTGGAAAAAATAGTTTTACCATTTTTTTCAAAGAAGGCATTGAGACTTGATTCAAATTTCAGTCTCCCTCGTAACTGTAGCTTGGCTGTCATCCAATTGCATGATTACCTAGTAGCAATAATATCCTGATCAACCCATCACTGCAATCTTTTCCCAACCTTCAATGTTTTTGGTTTCAACGAGGACTGTTTTTATCTGCTATTCCACATGTAGATATCTTCTTTTCATCTTTATATTCCTTGTCTTGCTCCAAATCATAGGATAGACATGGAAGAAGACTAGAAGTGATGGATCGATCCACTACTTGTTGGAGGAAATGTATCCCAGGCAAGTTAATTGGTGGAGAAGACAACATCGATAACGTGTGTACGTAGAAGAAGGTACTGCTTACCAAAATTTGAGTCAGTGAATGGGAGTGGCCGGAGAGGTAGGTATCGGAGAACATGAAAGAGAAAAGAGCTTCAATGATGAGGATGGGACTGGCTGGAGAGGCACGTAGTCATCGGAGAAAAAAAGGCTTTAGAGCTAACCTGGAAAATAAATAACAAGGTGATTTTTATGTTCATCACTTACCTCAAAAATTGGAATCAGTTAATACTCGCTTTTTTCAAAAATATTTTAGGGTTGAAAAATCAGTTAACATGTCCAATTCGGAATTGTGTTCTCAGAAGCTACCATTTTTGGGTCGGGTTGAGGAGAGACCCCCGGGGGGGGCGGGGAATGAATAAATAAATAAAAACTCAGGTCGGGTCGGGTCGAGCCAAGTGAATAGTCCGACACAGATGGGCGGGGGTGGAGAGTTGGGTCCCTGGACCCTAGTCTCACTCCTGTTGGTTGGTGCCCCCGCTTGGATGTCAGGAGGGCGAATTGGCACTTAGGGCCATTCATCCACTGCCCATAACCAGTTTCTAGAGAGACAGTAATATAACACTTAAATAAAGTATATTTTCTGCAAAACTCTCCTTGATCAAGAGAGAGTATTTTTGTATTATATTTATAGGATAGAATATAGAGTATTGATAAATATCAAAATATACACAAATACAATCACATAAAGATTAGAAAGCTTTATCTCTATCTGGTTATTGTTGGGCTTTATCCTTATCTGATACTTGCACTACCTTATCAGATAATGCTTCAACAGCTCCCCTTAAGGTCAATGGTACAACATGTAGGTTGAGCTTGGAATGCAAGAAGTGAAACCGAGTAGAAACAATTGTTTTTGTAAAGATGTCAATGATTTGGTCCTTATTTGTTAAAAACCGAACACCAAGATTTCCATAGGTCACTCTATTTCTAACAAAATGGAAGTCAAGTTCTATATGCTTAGTACTGGGGTCAAAGGCAGGATTGTTACTGAGGTAAGTAACACCGATGTTCTCACACCACAATATTAGCGGCTTATTAGTATCAACTCCATGCCCATGAACTAAGGACTGAAACCAAACTAAACACATGCCATAGTTTTACACCCATGGTAATGTCAGAACAGAACAGAGACTGAATGTCATGCCAAAAATTTTTAGTGATCACATCATATTATATCAGAGTATAGAACATATTCAAAACACAATAGAATTAAATCATCACCATATAATTATGCACAAAATTTTCATATTCACTCTTTTTGCATAGTTCAAAAACAAAATGCCAAAAATAAGCTAATGTCTACACCAATCATGACAAAAATACTTTCCTCGTTCATACAAATTTCATGTGTAATTCCAAACAAATACTGAAGTTGTTTCAAATTTCTTTTCAAAACATATCATATACATTTTTTATAGAATCAACCTCAATTCAATTTTCTTTTTATGCAAACTCTAGCATATAAACCCCATTTACCTGAACTCTTTAGCACTTTAGAATTTCCCCGCAATACTATTGAACGAATGTTAATCATCACCTAAAAAAATAGTCACGTAACTTTTGTAAATATTTAATAGAACATGTATTTCGATACTTTTATACATGAAATACCAAAATATCTTATTTTTCCTAAAAAAAAATCTAAAATTCATGTAACCCTAAAGTGTCTTCACCTTCCAAATTTATTGATATCCACTTAACAATCACTTGATCTAATTCCAACCCAATTACAAGTCTATTTAAAAATAAAGCTCAACCCACTTAACTATTATAACACTTGCTTTAACAAAATATATTACCAGGTCCAAAATAATTTAGGACCCTAAGTCCAACCCAATAGCATACATGCTTACTTTATAATTATTTAACATAACCTAACCCCAATCAACAACAAGCCTAGTACGTAAACAAAGTCTATTAGATCCAAGGTAACCCCCAGCCCAAAAAATAAAACACAAGTTTGCATATGTTATTAGGCTTTATTAGAGTTTTGCTATAGATCAGTCACTGTTCACGGTTGATCTGTAGCACACCCTACGTGTCAATTTTTTTTTTTTTTGGTAAAAAGTCAAAAATGCTCGTTTTACCCAAATAACCGATGCATTTCGAATTCTAGGTTCATCCTGCGTCTACAGCACCCGTGTCGCCTGCCCAACGCCATCTACGACGGTCCTCCCTCTGCCCAGTGCCTTCACGCTTTGCCCCTCCCTCTATCCAGCGCTACCTCTCGTTCGTTGGTCGATCTGTCCAGCACCGCGCCTTTGCTCGTGAGTTCGTGAGCTCTATTTTTTTTTTAATGTTTTGTTCATTGTCATCAAGAAAATACAGGCAAAATAGTATTTTTTTTTTCTCTGTTATAGATTTTTCATGTGTTTATTTGGTCACTTTCGAGCTGAAGTCATTGGAAGCAGTGGTTCATCGAGCGCTATCTCTCATTGTGTTTATTTCTCTGCATCCAGCGCTCACCCTCTCTCTCCTTGTTTACATTTATTTTTTTAATTTCATAGTATTATCTATTTGGTTGCTGAGAAATTGAAGAAAACCAAAATAAAACTAATATCTTGTTTATTCCACATTCTTAGATTATTTTAGCCATCGTTTCTTATTCCACTTTCCATTTCTTCTTACCAAGTCATCTATTTTACTTCACCTATGATCAAATATTTGAATTGAATTTTTTTTTAATTGTAATTTTGCAAGAATTAGGATTTGTAGACGGATGTATTCATAGATGCCTCTTTTTTTAGGTTTATATATATATACACCCTCTTTTGCAATTTAGCACATATTATGCTGTGTGGTGATATATTTTTAAGTAATGTATAGGTTTTGAGATGAATGATTTATGCGAAATTGGTCAATTTTGTGGCCTTTCAAGATGAGTGTGTTTGTATGTGGCAACATCATAAGATATGGTGGAAACAAACTATTTTTGGAAATGAGAATGGTTAATATTAAGATGATGAGGATGAGCATGATCAAATTGCTTTTAACATCACAATTTTATTGTGATGAATACTGTGATATGATATGAACAAATGAAAAAATAACTTTGTTGTTTGACTAATTGTGAGCTAGCATTCAATGATTCACTTGTACCAAACAGAACTGCTTAACTTGCAACATTTCATTACATAAACTTGACAAGTCTTTTAAGACTTTTGATGCTTGTTTGTTTCAATTGTTGCATGATATTTTGTTCCTTAGCAAGTTCAACTTATTTTGGGAGGTTGATTGTAGTTTAATGCTTGTTGTTATTGAAGCTTCACTTACTTTTTTTTTCTTTTAAACTTTAAATCCTCAAATTAATGTTCTCTGCTATTAATTTGCAATGGATTTAAATTTTCAAGTACCTCCTTACCATTTTAGCAAGAAGTCTTTCTTTTTGTTCTGTTTGTGCTCCATCTGGTGTGGAGTAACTTCTAGATAACTTTTTATTCTAAGCCAGTTGTTCATGAAATTCTTAAGATGGAAAACAATAGCTATTCTTTTTTATTTTTTTCATATTCTTTCTGCTGGTGTTTAGTTTATTGTGCATTAGACTTTCTGTGTTGTATAGTTTCTTGTGCTTCAAAGTATCACAAGATATGCATCTTAATTTGCAAAACATTTCTACTGTTAGGAATTAGCTTTGAGGTCTTAAGTGTTCTCTTGACTATATTCTATGATCAATCATTCCCATGTTTTCGGCTCGTTGAAAATTAATAAAAAGGATTGGAAAGTACAGCAGGAAGATCAAGATCCCCTAAAATTCTTACGCAAGCAAAACATTTATTTTGCTTACCATATTAATTTGTTTTTAATTTCTAGAACTAGTGGTTTTTTATATTCTTTTATTTTCTCCCGAAATGAGAATATTTGGACTTGATTCTATGCCAATTACATGCCAAATGAGAATAAGGGTATTATACCTTATAAAAATCGGAACAAGCTCTTTTACCAACACTAGTTTTGCTAGAGCTGCCATGACATGCCTGCAAATAGGCATAAAGATAGCTTCCCCGTTGGCAGCATGCCTGCGTGATGTCACTCTCTCATAACAAATTATTTGAATGTATAGGTCTTATATTTGCAGTGTTTACAATACTTGTTTTAGGGTATGTGGTTGCCATTGCACATAAAACATATATATTTGCAATGTTCTTTTTTGTTTGTATTTGAGATTTTTCTACTTTCTGATTATGTAATTCTACTAAAAAATTCAATGCATTGATTTTTGTCTGCTCTTTACTTTAGAGCTTGTCGAAGAAAGCATGGCCAAGCATCATCCACATTTGATTATGTGCCCAAAGCAGTCGAGAATTGCTATTGGACACCTTTGTGAGAAATGTGACGGGAAGTGTGTAATCTGTGACATCTACGTACGCCCTTGCATACTGGTTCAAGTTTGTGATGAATGCAACTATGGGTCGTTTCACTATGTTATTTGTTTAGAAGTGGGAATTTCTTGTGGTTGCTATTGTAAGGAAACATAGAGACTATATATTTGGAAAACTCATATATTTAGTTATAATATAACTGGAATTTGGTATGTGGTTGCTAAGCATGCACTCATCTTTGTACATATTGAGATGAATATTGTAAGTTAATTCCACGGAAAATCTAGACATGTTTATGGTGATTCACCTCTATGGCTAGATTTTTGTGGTACTAATTAATCTATAACGGGGATGAAAAGGCTCAGTTTTCTTTGCATCCTTACTTCATTGTCTAAGATATGTTTTAGTATACAATGACATGTATCTGTATTCGGTGACTGCGTAAGTTTGAACCAATGCCTTTCTCTGGAAGTTCTCACCTTTCAGTGACTCTAGTTGAATGTTTTTTTCTATAACATTTAGAAAATGCTTTCTTCACTCTATAATCAGGATCCATCATCCAAGTGCTACAAATCTTATATAATGGAAACTAGTTCTTATAATATGATGACCTGATACGGCTACATTCAATCACAAGACCATTTGCTTGAATGGAACTAAGAAAAGTTCAACTTTGTAATTGGTCATAGTGTCTTCTCAGCAAAATTATTTTATATCATCACCAATGTTCTCTACCTTGTCGAAGTTCCTACACCATGTTATAGTCAGAAGATACCTAAGAAAAAAGTACAATTTATCACAAGGAGCAAAGTAGTTGTTGCATAATTATACAGCAATTATAGAAAAAGCAGCCCCCTAGGCAATCACTAAGTGGAAAAAAAAAAGTGTCTCCCCCCCTCCCCCCAAAAAAAGGGCCCTTTCTTAAGACTGTTCATCCGGGCCGGAAAAAATCCAGAATCTGGATAACCGGAATAACCGGATTCCGGTTATGGGTTTCGGCCCAGATTTGATTTGGGCCGAAACCCGGATTATAATATCCGGACCTATGCGGTCCGATTGCGGGTAAGGAAACCGGGTTCCGGATTTACAATCCGGTTACCCGTGTTTATATATGTTGAAAAAAAAAACCTTTCAGTATAAACTTAACCCGATATTCATCTTCTTAATACTAGGGTTTTTGTCCTCTCTCTCTCTCTCTCTCTCTCTCTCTCTCTCTCTCTCTCTCTCTCTCTCTCTCTCTCTCTCTCTCTCTCTCTCTCTCTCTGTGATAGCACTCTGCTCGTTATTCTCCCTCTGAAAAAACCCTACGTGATTCCGCAGTCCATAGTGCGTGGAAGACAATGAGGTAGCTCTCTTCAAGTGGGTTCCTCACGCCGGCAGAGTCCTAACAGAGACCCATAGCACTATGCTTAGGCCTCTCTTTCACGCGAAATCGCCTCATCCTTGTGACCCAAGGTTTGTTCTCTGCAATTTTCTCGATTTGGGTTTGTTTTATTACGATAAGAAAAAGCTATTTGCTGATGTTTCTTCTCACCCTCGATCTCTCTCTCTTCTCACCCTCTCTATCTCGCGTCTTCAAATATCTTTGAATGACGATGATGAAATGCTACGGCTTGTGTAGCTTTTGTTCAGGTAAGATTTGTGCTACGACATTCTGTGTTAGTTCTAGTTTTTTTTGTTATTTTGTTAAACATGGGTATAAAGTTAGTTTGATAGATCTTAGGAAACGTGAAGAAAAATCCAGAGTCCTTGATGTTGATTACAGTGATGAAGAATTTACAGAAACTAGGTTATGTGCTTAAGGTGAGTGGTTCTTACATTTCTGTATTATTTTTATGATCACTGTTGAGTACAATCAATTGTTTAAACACTTATTTAATGTGTTGTTGCAGTTAGGTGTGAAATGGGTGTGTTGGTAAAAGTTTATGCACTGATCCTTCACCAAGATATATCATTTTATAAATATAATTGGGGGTATCAAGCTTTTTAATGTTCTGAACAATATTTTCCAGCCTATTAGATTTCTAGTAATTTTTCTTCTTTTCTCCTCCTTTTTGCTACTTGGGTGTAGCCTTTATATACATCATGTGTAGTGTGTACTCAGGTTGTGCCTCTTTGGGCTTCTAATGAAGTTTGCATTAAATATAAATAGTGTTTAGAGCCTCCAATTCTGAAAGGCTTATGCATTCTCACAATGACAGATTTTCCTTTTTGTTGAATGAGTAATATCGAGAAAGGAGAATAATCTATTGAAGCCTTGGAAAGATGAAGATAATTTATCATGTTATGGTGCCATTCAAAATTACCTTGTGTATGGTCAATCTTTTTATGTTTGCAACTCATCCCATGACATCATTATGTAGCTTGAGTATTCTCTATGGATTGTGAATTAATTCTCTAATTTTTCATGTAGGGGGTGGCTTCATGTCTAGGACTTCTTCATGGTTCTATAAGGCACTATGGCTTGAATAGTGATGTGAATGGTGTGTTATTGATGGCTGACATTGTTCTCTATATATGATATCAGTATCCACGAGTCTTTTGAATGGGCATCTTCCATGCACTATCTTCCAAATCTATCATTATGGATTTCAAGACTTGAATTTTTATCTTCTTACGTCTGTCTACATATATAGTCCTCTATCGTTGGTAACTTTGCTTCCAATGGAGTATACTGTTGTAAAAATAAATAAAAAAGTCTCTCAATCACTGTTTTCTTTTGGGGTTTAGAAGTATTTAAGCTTACAGCCTTGATTAAAGGTATTGTATATATAATGTTTGCTACATTGCTTTGAGGTATTGATGCTCGTTGTTTCTATATCCATTGGTGTTTTTGTAATTCCCAAAAGGTTTTTGGCATTTTGCCTTGTGAGTAATACACCTTTTTACCTTGATGTCTAATATCGTAATAGACCATTACATAGTTGAAGTTGCATGTAATTCTGAGACTCAAATGCCAACTTGTCACTTGTTAAGAGCAGTTGGTTGGATGTGCTTTGCTTCATTTGAAGTTGTGGCAAATGCCAACTTGTTAAGTGCACTGTTGAGTTGATTGGATGGCATAATCTCTGTATGGGTTTGCTTATTTTGTTCTACATTTTGTTTTGGTTTGGAACCTGTCGGATGGGGTTTTTATGGCTGTACTAGTTTTGTTCTGTTTTGTGTAGATCTGGTGAACTAGGCAGACTTTTAAGGGCAAGATTTTCCATCAATAGAATACGTTCTTATGCAGCATGTATACCTTATTTATGATTATTTATAAGATGATATTTACTAATTAAGAAGTAAGATAATTTGCTGGTTCTATTGACCGTCATATTCACCCAACTGCATAACCTATAAAAAAAATCTTTACCCTGCTTCATGTGGGACACATTGGTTTAGTGATTGTTTTGAGGTTTCTTTTAGTTGTTACCATAGTGGATCTCTAACACTCAAAATAATCACACGCCCACCATATTTACCATGATAGAATTCCTATTGGAACTTTGTGGCTTGTCATTTTGGACAATTGTTTTTTACAACATTCTTATATTCGTCTGGTCCAGATATTGCTAGCTGCATTGTGGAATTTGTGGGTTGTGAGGGTTACAAGCAGTATTTATTTAACTGATTTCCATGTGTTTTGCTTTATATATATTAATGTGCAAGGGGATGCCGTGGCATGTAATAAAAGCTCGACGTGCAAGGGGAGTAATGAAGGAGATCTAGCACCAAGTAGTCCAGAAGCTCTTTCTAAACTGATGATCATCTCGATCATGACAATAGCTTGTAATTTTATGTTTTGTAATGTAATTGTTTTGTAATGTAATGTATAAAATATCAAATAATGTAATATATATGTAGCAGTGAGTTGCATGTATTTTATATGATAAATATTGAATTTCTTTTTTTTATTTGCATTTAATTGAAAAGATAAATAGTTGTTTTGTATATAAAAAATATGTTTTTAAATTATAATAGAATATAGGCTTCTAGATTAAAAAAAAAAAAAAAAAGCTTTTAAGACTTCTAGAATAAAAACTTTTAAATTATAATTAAAAAATTTTTAATAATAAAGACTTCGTTCAAAAAAAAAAGGGGGGTACAAACCGGAACCCGGATTCTGGGTTTAAAAAATCTGGATTCATCCGGGTTCCGGCCCGTGTTATAACCCATGTATATCCGGCCCAGATTTGTAATCCGGGTTCCGGGCTAGGTAGGGCTGAGCAGAAATCCGAAAATCCGACTCCGACTCCGGCTCCGCTCCGACTCCGCTCCGACTCCGACTTGTCGGAGTCGGAGTCGGAGTTTTTTGCCCATGAAAAGTCGGAGTCGGAGTCGGAGTCGGAGTCTAGGCGGATCCGACTCCGACTCCGCTCCGATCCGACTCCGATCCTCCGACTCCGACTCCGACTTCTTATTCCGACTCCGACTCCGACTCCGCATCCGACTCCACTCCGCTAGTGTACATATTTTATAAAAAATATATGTGTTTTTCTATATAGTAATCATATAAATATAAATATAGTAACATCATTAGTTAAATCCAATAATATACTAGCAATTAGCACTAGTTATTAGTTATAAACTTATAGTAAATAAGTTAATAAATATTACTAATTTACTATATACTAATAGACTAATAGTATTAGACTATTAGTATATAGCAAATTACTAATATATATAATAGTATACTATTAGTTGTATATATTAAATTAATATCTTTAAGTTATTATCTATTAGTAATTTAGTACTAGTGTAGTGTTATCACATATTATTAGTTACTAGTTATTACATCTAGACTATCTAGTTATAAGTTATTAGACTATAGTAAATAAGTTAATAAATATTACTATATATTAATAGACTAATAGTATTAGTATTAGTGTATTACTAATATATAATATATATATAATAGTATACTATTAGTTAATATATATTAAATTAATATCTTCTAAGTTATTATCTATTAGTATTAGTGTAACTAGTGTTATAGACATATTATTAGTTACTAGTTATTACATCTAGACTATCTAGTTATTAGACTATAGTAAATAAATTAATAAATATTAATATTAGTTATATGTATATTAAATTAGTATCTTTAAGTTATTATCTATTAGTACTAGTCTAACTAATGTTATTAGATATTATTAGTTACTAGTTATTATATCTAGACTATGATGACTATCTAGTTATTAGACTATAGTATATAAATTACTAAATATTACTAATTTACTATATATTAATAGACTAATAGTATTAGTATTAGTATTAGTGTATTACTAATATATAATATATATAATAGTATATATTTTTACTAACTTAAATATATTTTTACTTACTTAAATATATTTTTACTAACTTGTTAAATATAGTTTTACTAACTTATTAATTTATTTTTACTAACTTATTAATATGTTTTTATTATTAATGGTTTTCACTTCCCCCCCCCCCCAACAACAAGCGGCGTCGTTTGGGGTTAAAATAACCCCAAACGGCGCCGTTTCTGTGCAACCCTAATGGGTTTGCACTTCCCCCCACCCCCACAAACGGCGCCGTTTGGGGTTAAAATAACCCCAAACGGTGCCGTTTCTGTGCAACCCATTAGGGTTTTCACCCTCCCCCCTCGATTCCCTTCCCCTCGCCTTCACCGAAGCCTTCTTTCCTTCTTCCCTCCCCTCCCCCTGCGCCGAATCGATTCTCTCTCTCACTCTTCAGAAATCGATTCTCCCCTCCCCTTCCCTTCTTCCCTTCTTCCCTCCCCCATACCCAGTTCCCAACTTCCCAAATCGGCAAACCAAGTCATCGCACGGTGCCAAGTCCGACGCCAGTGCCATCGCAGACCTGGGTCATCAGTCATCGCACGGTGCCATCGCAGCCAACCAAGTCCGACGCCATCAACGCCGTCGCCCAACTCCGACTCCGTTCCGACTCCGCTCCGACAAGTCGGAGGCGGAGTCGAAGCGGAGTCTAACACCTTCGGAGGCGGAGTCGGAGGCCGGATTCGGCCTCCGATAAAATCGGAGTCGGAGTCGGATGACTCCAATACCGACTCCGATTCGTCGGTGCTCAGCCCTAGGGCTAGGTGTACCCGGATATCCGGTCCGGAACCCGGATGAACAGCCCTATCCATATATTCGACTGTTCTTCATAATTTTTATCCAAATAATTTTGTTGGATATAGAAAATCTGTGAAATATGTAATATATATTTTATGTACTTTGCTTTAATATATTCAGAGTAGGTGCTTGAATATATATCTAGCTTGTAAGACTTTATCAGTGTCATTCATTTGTTCGAATCAAAGCATGCTTTTTTTCATATGAACAAGTCAGATATGCTTAAATGCAATTTGAAGTTTGTTCTAAATCTCAACATCAAACGGAGCTAAATTCATACATTTCTTCTACAAATACAATCAAAATAAACTTGCATCTAGCAAATTCTACTGCACATGATGGTAAGTCTAATCGTACTGAACCTTTAAACCAGTAGTAGTGGCTAGGACTGTTCATCCGGATCGGGTAAAACCCGATCCGAACCGGAACCCGAATAACCGGGTTCCTGGTTATGGTTTTCGGTCCGGATCAAATCCGGGCCGAAACCCAGGTGTACCCAGGCCGGGTACTGGGTTTTAAACTCGGAACCTGGGTTTAAAACCCGATACCCATGTTTCTTCCTAATTTCTAAAGACGTTACGCCTAACCTAATTTCTAAAGACGCCGTCACGCCGCAGCCTGCAGACTCTTTCTCCCTATCGCTCTCTCGCACGCTCTCACCCACACCAAAGCTTCGAAACCGTAGCCTTCTCTACCGATCGAAGTTCCACTTTGTCGTCTTCAGCCTTGTGCACCAATCGAAGTCCGTTTTTCTCCTTCTCTTTCTCTTTAGGTCTTGCTTTTCATTGTCTTTTGATATATCCACTACTGGTAGCTAGGTCGAAGCTTCATATTGATATTTGATGGATGTTTGGGTTATTACATGAACTTGGTTTGGGCTCAATTAACCCGTTTGATACTTCATACTTCATTCTGTCTTTAGGAATCTAAGATACACGATTCTGCTTATTAAAGGGTTACCGAGTGTTATAAAAGAAATTTTAATGGAAAAGCTACAAGCTGTTTGTGAAAATTTCTTAATGAAAATAGTATTTTGTAGATAGTTGGTTTTTAGTTTTTTATTTAACTATAAATTACTTTATTAAGGGATTTTTCTTCTTATATATTGCATTTTTTTTTCCTCTGTTTGAGTTTTCTAGAAATAGAGGTGAGTTCAATGATGCCAAGAACTATAATTTTTCACCATTGTTGTTTAAGAACAGAAAATGAAAGGGACAATGACCTGTTTAAATAAGTGTAATCCCCTACTTACATTTTTTACTCACTAAATGGGGACAATCATCTACTCTGTCATTATTTTTGAAGTTCACTTCACTCTGTGCCTAGCAATGAAATAGATCGGTAACCATGCTGAGTCATCTCAATAACACTCATATCATATCCACCTTTTTTGAGACCATAATTATTCTATCAGTTTTCAATTTTCAAAACCAAGGCTAATCAAGCAGTGATGAGTTCTTTGGATTAATCCAACTGAACTGGCCACATTTTGCCAGTAACTTAAGGAGTTTTAGAACATTGGTACCCTTGGGTGATTGTTAATATCCATGTTTTGCTCCCTATCAAACAGTTAGTTAACACCCAAAAAAATACAAATTATATCCAGATAAGAATATCACAGTTAACTTGAAGTGTCCCAAATCAAGACCCTTCAAGGTACTTGACAAATCCAAGGTAGACATACCTATCATTATTATCAGTTTGGATGCTGCCAAGTCTTTTGATTATCTCCATTCCCCTACAATTTCTAGTGGTCCATTCATTTGCTGTTTTGGGTTTTGTGATTAAGCCTTTACAATTAAAAGGTACTTGTTTTGGAATGCATCATTTTTTCTTACTAAGTTTTGATTGTTCCATCCACACTCATCGCAATTGGGTAGTTTTACTTACCAAAAAGGGAAAATTTTCTTATGGTTTGGATACTTCTAGCCCATATTAACATTTTTTCTACGTTGGAACAATAATTTTGTTGAATCCAAGGTTTCAAGATTTGTGTAATTATATATCTATACATGGATTTTGATGATAACAAATGAATTCAAAGAATAAAGAAGTCTCAAACTCAAGTTGTCTATACAATGGAGTCAAGCACATCAAGGAAACAAGCATGAGCAAGAAGGGAACAAGTTCACATTAAAGTCATAGAGTAATGTTGTAAATCTCTTAAAAATTCGAAATTAGGATTAAGGCTCAAAATTAATATTTTATCATAAAGCATTAAAATACATTTTCCACATGTCTACGAATATTTTAAAAATTAAATTTGAAAATTTTGAAAGATGATTGATTGTCATCTTTCACATGTGCATACCTTGATTAAAGGGTTGAACTTTGAAAATATTAAAGATGATTGATTGTCATCTTTCACATGTGCATGTTTTATTTGAATATTTTCAAAAGTGATTGATACTTTTTTTTACTTATGCAAAGGTAGATGTTTTTGTTTGAAATATTTAAAAAGTAAAGTGTGCTCCTTTTGTCAGATGCAAAAAGTAAAAGATTAGGTTTGAAATATTTAAAAAGTAAAGTGTGCTCCTTTTGTCATATGCCAAAAGTAAAATATTAGGTTTAAAGTTTTTGAAAAATGAATGATGTTGTCTTTGACAAATGAAAAAGAAGAACCTTTTATTTGAATTTTTTGAAAAAGTAAATGATATTGTCTTTGACATGTGAATCTTTTTAAATTTGAATATGAAATCTCATATGCCTATAAATAGATCATTTGAGAGATTCACATTTACAACATCCAGAGCATGCAACATTCATTCAAAGCTTTCATTCTCTCTTTTCTAAACATTGAGCCTTAATCCTTATTCATTTTGAGAGATATAGTTTGCGTTGTATTATTCTTATTCCACTCATTGAGGAGTGCTTTCTGATAACCTACCCACTATCAGCTCTTGTATCAGTAAAAGGGTGTGTATAACCCTTGTGCGTGTAGAAAGTGTTCTACATAGGGAATAGTTGAATCACTACGTGTAAGGTGATTGTAAGTGTAGAGGGTGTTCTACACGGATCCTTTGTAGCGGTGTTGTTCAAAGATGTAATAGGTTTCTATCTCCACTTAAAGGAGGTTAAATAGTGAATTTGGGAATGCTCAAGGGGTAGCTTGAGGCGAGGACTAGGGGTGAAAACCGACCTCATCGGCGCGGTTTTTGGGTAAAACCGACGCCGACCGATGAGGTGAGATTCACCGGAGCAACCGACCGTAACCGGTCGATGGGGGGGAGGAAAACCGTCCGTATCTACTCCGGCGGTTCTCTGGCGGTTCTCGGTCGGTTGTCGGTTCCTCTAGCGGCGCTAGTGCTCAGAGAGAGTAGAGAGAGAGAGTTACAGAGGAGAGAGAGAGAGAAGCTGTGAGAATCGGGGGAAGAAGAAGAAGGAGGAAGAAGGAGATCAAAACGACGTCGTTTGGTTTTAAATCCAACGGCGTCGTTCTACTTATTTTTTTTTTCGTTATCATAGATAAAACGGCGCCGTTTGCTTTAATACAAACGGCGTCGTTTACATGTGTTTTATCATAACAGAATCAAACGACGTCGTTCCACTTAGTGGAACGGCGTCGTTTTATTTAGGTATAAATTAAAAAATATATATGTTTATGTTGTCGGCCGGTTTAGCGGTTTGAGCCGGCCTCAAACCGCGACCGAACCGACGAACGTCGGTTTTGCTAAATCGCTGCCGACCGCCGACCGGTTCCTTGGCGGTTTCGGCCGGTTCCGGTCTCCGGCGGCCGATCTGAGTCGGTCACGGCCGGTTTGCCGGTTTCGTGTACACCCCTAGCGAAGACATAGGCAGTGGGGTCGAACCTCGTTAACATACTGAGTTTGCTTCTCTCTTATCCTTACTCTTTATATTTATTGTTATTTCGTATTTTGTTTATATTTTATATTGTATATTTGATTTATAACTGTTATTTTTTTTAATACAACTCAATTCACCCCCCTCTTATGTTAGTCATCTAGGCAACAAATTTTTTTTGAAGCAATTCCTAAATGCATCTGTCCAGCTATGTAAAGACCATTAACACAAGTTTCAAAAAAGTAATAGACCATTTACCATTCCCACCAAACTGTGCAGTTTATCGTTCTATTAACTTTTCTAAAGTACCTACAATTATTCTGGACTAATTGTGAATGTTGGTTGTTTATTGTGAGATCATTTGTTTTATTTTCCTAGGTTCAGTAGCTTCTACCTCTTCAAACTCAATCTCCTTGTTTTCGGGATGATTATTTTTCTAGGCTTAATTCTTGAGATGCAATGATCCAGTTAAAAGAGAAAAGCTTGCATAAATATATATATATATATATATATATATATATATATATACATATATGTATATATATTTATATCCTTTTCTGGTTTGAGTATGTTGCACTGCCCTATATGGCATATGAAGTTTTGATACATTTCTTCTCAGTAAGGATGAAATATAATTATGTCTGCATAGAAAACTTATTGTGGAAAGCATATGAAGCTAAATGGCATGCATATGGAGTTTTGTAGAAAGCTTATTGTAGAAAGTATGTTAGTGTTAGAATTTCTTTTACAGCTATATAACTAATATATACATGTTAAAGAAGCTATGTCCCAGGAGCTATTCAAGTGCTCATAATTTTAGTGTCTTTGGTGTTTATTTTAATTTAGGGAATGGTTTTCATCTGCAATAGTCTAAGTTTGTCTATTGACTTTGTGTTTTTTTTTTTTTTTTTTGTTTTTTTTATTTTTTTTGTTTTTTATAGTAGTAGTTGTAGGTATTTACCAATAGCCATAGAAACACAAGACAACCCAAAAAAAAAGAGTTAGCTTACAATATCTGTTAGTCACGAATTTAACTATATTCAATAATTTATTATTCTTAAGACCACCTGGGCATTTTAGAAAAATGTAGGGAGTTCACATTTGGATGCTTGTTGTCCAAAAGATTAAAAGGCAGTACAATATTTCTAAGAATTCATGAATGTATACTATTGTTTGAATTCTTTTGATCTAGAATTCATTCTACTTCTCTTACTCCAAATTATTAGGTCAAGCAATGGAAGATCTCAAAAGTTCTCTCTACAATGAGCTATGAACCTCCGAAGGTGCGAAGCGCCAACAGCGACAGTTTTGTGGGCCAATGGTGGCATTGACCTTTTCTTTCTTGTATTTTTTTGGTAGTTGATGCTTGTAAGGAGTAAGCAAGTAGCACATGTTTTTGGCTTAATTTGAGCTACTTGATTTGTGCTAATAGCTGATAGTTTTAGATGCCTTTTTTCCTTTTCTTTTCTTTTCTCTTTTTTTTTTTTTCTAGGAAGGGGGGTTTAAAATTTACCCCTTTAATCTATCTGTGCATATACACTACAAGTCTAGAGTAAGACATTTAGTTTTGTATGTTCTTATAGGTGATGGGGAGAGTATGATTTAACTTACCAATTTTTCTTACATTAATCCATTACACTACAACATGACTTTTACAATTTACTTGCCATTTTTAAGGCATTCTCCACCCCATCTAAAATTTTGCAGTTTGCTAACAGGTTTAAAAAAACAAACAAACAAATAAACCCGGGTTCAATCCAGAACCCAGAATCCGATTTTTTCAAAATCCAAATACATCTGGATTCCAGACTGGGTCTGACCTGGCTTAACCCAGACTGGGTTCCGTTCCGGATTTGAAACCCGGGTTGCGGTCCGGGTGTACCCGGATTCTCGGGTTGGAACCCGGATGAACAATCCTAGCAGTGGCTAATGTTTTAGTGCATATACAATTGATGCAATTCTGCTCAATCTGGATTCAAAGATACCTGGTGAACTCTGCATTTCCAATTTTGGAACTCCTCTCATATGGTTGTATCTTTTTGACAATATGCCTTTTAAATTTAAATTCAAAACTCATCAGGAGAAGGTGGAAGTTAACCCACTTTTCATGAGCAACTCGTGGCAAATCACTTAAAAAAAAAAAGCCTATTCTTGTTGCTTTATTGCCCTTGTTGGGATAGCAGGAAGAACGTGGCTTATCTCTTTTATATACCCATATTTGGTATGATATGAACATCACTGATCAGAAGAAATGGAAACTAATAGAATTTATGACTAAAACTTAACTTGCTATAATTTCTTAATTTCTTAAATAGTTTGGTAGAGTCATAATAGAAATAAAGTGAAATAAATGGATATAAATTAGAAAGGGTATAATCCCCCATAGAAAGTTGCAAAAAGTGTTGGCCAACTTGTTGCTCTCGAGTGTGATAAAATACCATACCTCTGATAGGATGATGAATGCCCCATATGTGTGGGAATAAAGGTGGGGAATAGAGTTTCATTATGTGGCAGTTTGAATCCTAAGCGCTTTTATTTCTTCCAATTTTCAGTTTCTACCTTGCACAAGTCGTAACTTATAATTTCGGTAAAAAAAAAAAAAAAAAAAAAGAAGTCATAATTTCTACTTAAAAAAATATCATGATCTCTAATCTGTAAATGTGTGAAGAGTTGGGGCTTTACCTCTCTAAATGTGAATTCATTGCAGGCTTTGGATTTTTGATTACTGGAGAAATCAAGAAAGGCATCCATTGAGCACCTTGAGAAATTACATTTTATCTCTCAAGGAGGCAGCCTTTTGTTTTCAACTTGCGAATCTCTCTGAATCATACCTCAACTGTTGTAACTAGAATGGAATTTAGGTGTGAAGTTTTGTATTACATTGGAAAATGATCAGATTTACCGTTCATATGTAATGAGTTCTCTGATACTGCTTATTTATAATCGTACATGGAGATCATGTAACTACTACCTCAAGTGGATCTTCAACTGATGACAATGGGGTTAAGCCAATTGTAATGGTGCTAAACCTTTTTGTAATAATGATGCTTCAGCAGACTAAGCATCTATTTAGTTTTATGTACGTGATGAATGTGGATGTGTTATTTCTGTAATCTACCTGATGCATTTGGTAAATAAGTTCATGATCGTTTTTCAGTGCACAGCAAAAACATGCAAAAGTTTTTGAGTGAAGAGTTTAACTACCCTTGCCATGCACAAGGAGAATCAATTTGTATAATTATTTTTATTTTTATTAAGTATAGCATAGCAAACAAAAGCACCACCTAGCTTTTCACTGTATACACATTTATTCTCCATTACAACAAGTGCTGAACCCTTTTTCTTAGCACTCTTAAATTTTAATGACAACATCTTCCACCTCACCAAACTTAGAAAACAACTCTCTCAACCCCTCTATTGTGTTATCTTCACCTATCTTCTCCCATGAAACTTGAAGAACCTTCTCCTTATCCACCCTAGGCCTAGCAGTACCCGTCGTCTCCTTCCTCATCCTGGGAACTCTCTACTTGTAGCCGATGTCGTATTTTCCCCTTTACTTGCATGCATTGCTCTTATTCTTGCAATCTCCTCTCAACTTCTTAGCAATTCTCTCCTCTTCTTCTCACTCTTTTGCATATGGGTCGGGAGCAAAAGCTGACTGCTCCCTTTCCTCAAGGTCAAAAGATATCTTCCGTCTCTTTGCATCACGCTTGCATTCCTGCTCCTATATCAAAGAGAACCATAAGAGTTGTACCAAGGAAAAGTTAATTGAGTGAAAAGGCCACTTGTAAATGCAAGTAGCAAGCATCAGAATCACCATTATAATTTTTTTTGTAAGCTGATATCAATATAAATAATAACTAGAAAGATGAACTTTTCATGAGAAAAAACAGAATCGTAATACAAAGCAAAGATCATAAAGCAGAGAATAGAAACAATTTCACAACCTAACAACAAATTGCTTCCTAACTTATAAAAAAAAAAAAACAGATTGCTTCCTATATCCTAATAGAAACAAAACTCAAAATCCAAGCTTATTGAGGCAACAAAATCCTCATAAAAGAAGACGCTGCAACAAGAGGCACTACCAGTATTAAAGCTTCTAGAAGAAAATCCTACAAGCACGAATCACAACATGACACCTGAAAAATCTCCAGAATATTCCTCTATAACTAACTGAATAAATGTGAACTGCGTGATCAATGATTGTAATCTGATGAACATGTATATATGTGTTGTCAAGCTAATGTATTAGGCATGAAAATGAAATATACAGAATAGAAATGAGAATATGACTTCCTTTGAGACATTGTGTCGAGCACCTAGAGCGCACTCTTTATTTCCTATGTTTTTGTTGTTTCTTCAAAGCTCAATGCGATCCTAATTCACAAACGATACCATCCTTGAAATGCTCAAAACAAAGTCGCAGCAAAGTATTGAAGAATCAGAAAGAAGAAGAACCCAGATGAACTTGTTCTATACTAGTTGAATTAAAAAGGCAAAAATTCACTTTGATCCAAGGAAAACATAGAGGGAAAAATGGTATGTTGAGTTTTAAACATAGAGGGAAAAGATAGGTTTGATGAAAAATAATCATAGTATGCAATGTCTATTTAGTAATGCCCCCTAGAAAACAAACATGAACTTGAGGAAGCGCAAACAAAACAAAAATTCAACAAAATCATTGACGGGATTAAGGAAGCGAAAACAATAGCTGAGTAAAAAGGAGAAGGGATTGGACGAATATTGAGAGAAGGTGTATACTATTTTGCTGCTTGGTGACCTTCTCTCATCTCCCTTTGGTCATATTTTTTCGCAAGAGTTTATAGGGTTTCCTTCTGGATCTTGGAGAGGTGAGAAAATGCAACTACATGAGAGGAAGTGCGACCATCGCAAATGATCAGAATGTCATCCAAGTCCAAACTGCGCCATTTCATTTTACACGTAGGCATCCCATTTGCCCACCGTTTGCGCATAGCGCTTGTCTCCAGTATTTTTTTATTTTTTTTAATGTAACTGTTGCCACGTCAGTCAACTGACTGCACGCCGTTTGTACGGGCCGACTACCCCTAGAAGAATTGTAGATATATATACTGCCGTGAACCCTAGAAGGGTAGAGAATGCATGGCGTGGATGGTGTGAAAACTGTGAAGACTGATCTTGGTTATCTCGTGCTTGGGTTTTGGGCGTGCTAGACTTGGGCCTTTTTTTTTTGGGCCTTGACTTAGTAATAGGGGTGAGTTCGGTCCGGTCCGGTCCGGTCGGGTCCGGGGAGGTTTTGTGGACCGGACCGGACCTATTCGATCCAGGGTTTTCCCACCCTGGACCGGACCGAACTCCATCAGGACCGGTCCGGTCCGGTCGGTCCAAGGTTGACTTTTTTTTTTTTTTTTTATCTAATGACATTTTTTTTAATATTTATGTAATTATATTGTAATATATTTAATATATATACATATAGTATTATATATATATTAGTAATATGCTAATACTATTAGTCTATTAGTAATAATACTATAACTAATAAATATATGTAATAATAACTATACTATAACTAATAACTATATGTAATAATAGTAATAGTGATAACTATATATGTAACTATATGTAATACTAATAACTAATACTATTAGTCTATTAGTACTAATAACTATACTAGTATTAATAACTATACTAGTATTAATAACTATACTAGTACTAATATTATAACTAATAACTATATGTAATGATAGTAATACTATATGTAATACTATATTAAATAATAGTAATACTCTTATTACTAAATACTCTATGTAGTTATAGTGATTTAATACTAACATATTATATATTAAGCTAACTATACTAATACTATTATAAATTTACAAATATATGATATATTATCATTTATTTTATAACTTTTATAATATGTTAATACATTAATATATATACTAGTATTATATATATATTTTTGATCGGTTATACTAGTACTATATATTATAGTTAATAGTTATACATTAAAGAATATAGTAATACATTGATACTAAATATATATAGTTATAGACTTATAATGATTTAGTTATTATGAATTTATGATTAATATAACTATATAATTGTATTAGTATTAGACTATTAATAATTCAATTTGGCTATATTATATTAGTAATATTAGTTATGTTGAATCAATTAGTTAGTATAACTATATTCTACATCATTAGTATTAATATAAATATTAGTATTAGTTATAACTATATAGCCTATATTAGAATTGAGTTTTAGAGTATATAATAGACTAATAGTATTAGTACAACTATATAAGTATATTGTATAGCTATATATTAGTTTTAATTATAGTGATTAGTATAATTATATAATAGTAGACTATTAGTATAACTATATATTAGTATATTATAATTTATATATTATATTTATACTATAACTCTTATAATATATTAATATATACTAGTACTATATATTATAGTTATATATTAAATAATATAATAATACATTCATACTAAATATATATAGTTATATTTCTAGTGATTTAGTTATTAACTTATTATGATTAGTATAACTACCCAAATTATAATAGTATTAGACCATTAATATAGCTATATATTAGTAATATTAGTTATAGTAAATCAGTGCTTTAGTATAACTATATAAATATTAACTATAATGATTTTTATATATTCATTAAATATAAGTATAGTGATATTTAAATTATATTAATTAAAGTGATAAATATACTATATAGCTATACATAGTATTAATTATAGTGATTAGTATAACTATATAAATTATATAATAGTATATTAGTATTAATAGTAGACTATTAGTATAGGTCACTATAGCTATTGTTGAAGTATTAGTTATAGTGATTTAGTATAACTATATTAGTATAACTATAGTCTATATTAGATTATTAATATTTTTTTATACCATATATAATTATATAATTAATAATTTAATTATATACAACTATTATATAAATAATATATATAAATAATATTTATTTATTTTTTATTTCTATTCGGTCCGGTCCGGTCCGAAGTGAAAAACTCCCGGACCGGGACCGGACCGAATCTTTTCGGTCCCTTAAAAATGGGTCCGGTCCGGTCCGGTCCAAACAGTGCCGGTCCGGTCAGTTTTGCCGGTCCGGACCGGCCGATGCTCACCCCTACTTAGTAATACAGTCTGCCCCCAAAAATATTTCGGCCCAAAACTAAATAAAAAAATTCCATCTCATTCATAAAATGTATCAAATGATTTTAATCTAATTATTAGGCCCAATCAAAATGCACATCTCATTAAAAAAAAAATTAAAATCGTTTTCCATTCTCAAAATTAATTGTTAATCTCAAGTGAGTTTTTCATACTTATAAACACAAACATTTTTAAAATGGCTTGGTACTGGATGTTTTTTGGGTGGAGGGAGGGCTTTCACTTGAAGAGGCCAAGAGGATTTCAAGATTTTCGGACTTCTGTTGAAATAAAAATGTACGCATTGTATGTTTTCATCTTTTGTTCTCTTTTGTTTTGTTTTGTTTTGTTTTTATTTCGGCTGCAATCTCATGATGGATTATGATATGTGATGTAGAATTTATGAAAAAATCATATATGTTCGTTCCATTCACTCTTAATTATTAATATCCAAACAACGTCGGAATTCTTATTTCATTTCCTTCGTATGAAACTCTCAAACATGAAAA